>NC_136495.1:77014447-77124447 GCF_053919585.1 Euprymna scolopes
GATATCTTAGGGTTTTATTTTTGGTTTGAGGTTTGAGGCCCGGGGAAGGCGGTGTTCTAAGTTACTTTCTCTCTCTCTCTCTCTCTCTCTCTCTCTCTCTCTCTCTATATATATATATATATATATATATATATATATATATATATATATATATATATATACATATATATATATATATATTTATTTATTTATTTCGGTGGAAATATATTTTCTTATAATACATACCAATCCTTATTTAAGAAGCTCAATGTAATTATAGAGCAATATAGTGAATAAATGACAAAAGACTATATTCCAAAGTTCATGATGTTGGCCATCTTATAATTTATTCCTTTAATTCAGTTGGAATTCGGTGCAATCAATGACTCTCACAAGACAGAGCATATAGTCGACCCCAGGTTTTTACATCAGTCTTAACGAAGACTGAGGGTGCATCTCTTCCAGTGAATTAAACGCGCTTCCAGATACCAACCTGAAAATTTCTACATCTCGGTGCAGTATATACAGCGCCTAGCATTCCCAAATGGTCACGCATGTGGTACTGGTCAGGCTCACCGTTGCTTATATATATATATATATATATATATATATATATATATATATATATATTAATATTAAACAACGATGAGCCTGACCAGTACCAGCAACTACTTGATCCTTTTGGAACACACACACACACACACACACACACACACACACACACACACACACACACACACACACACACACACACACACACATTCTATTTTTCTTTCTCTCTTTATATATATATATATATAAATATATATATATATATATATATATATATATATATATATATATATATATATATATATATATATATATATATATATAGATAGATAGATAGATAGATATTGGATCTAGGGGACGCAACTCTGATCAGATTTGTTTGGTTGTTACAACTTAATGTTCGTAAGGTAAATACTGAATTTACCGGAGGCTAAATATGAATTGATGAACTGATTTGTTTCTGCTTAGAACTGTTTAACTAATAAATAAACTTTCTCATAATATTTGAACGATAGGCATTCATGAACCACTTCTATTTTAGAATCTATTTGTTCGTTTATTACCTTAGTGATCGTGGATTCCCTAAGTTTGTTTACTATGGGGGCAATAAAATTGACTGAAACTCATGGCAAACATTAGTTTCACATTCCCTATATTCCTTTAACTGGCAAATTTAGTCTGAATCTCTCCTATTATATAAATGGAACTTTGTGTGTCTGTGTGTGTGTCTTGAGTTCGTTCCCTATGGACTCGAAAACGGCTGAGTCGATTTTTATGAAATTTCACACGGAGATATTTTATGTGCCTGGCAGTATTCTTAGATAGGTTTTGTGTCAGAATGTCTTCAATAAGTATCGATAATTGAAATAATCTGATGAAGGAAGAACAGGCGATTTTGATTAAAGTTAACATCTTACACAACCTAACATCATAAGTGCATTTGAGGAGTTTTATTACCACACAAGCCGAAAGGCCCAACATATAAAATCAACAGTAGGTTCTTGGATATAACAGTGGCGCGCTCGAAATGAATGTTTTTCTTTGAAACACAACTTCACAATGATACTTAACTTTTTCATTTTATTTTTGAAAACTTTAATTCAAGCTATTTATCACCGCACAACCTGTAATGCCAGGCATATAAAATCAACAGCAGGTTCTTTGATATGACAAGGGCGCGTTCGAAATGAATGTTTCTATTCAGAGCACAATTGAGGCTTGATACTTGACTTTTGCATTTTAAACTTATGGCCCGGAGGTTTTTTTTGGTTGGTTTATAGATGGAGAAGGGGTGAAGGAAATGAGGCCATAGAGGTCACAACAAAGAATACATTTAATTGACAACGTTTGAAGTATGTAGAATCTGACTCTATGCAATTAAGGACAGACGAATATTGAAAGTTGAGAACCGGTTTTATTTATTAATGACAGTTTTAATTAGAAGAGGTAAAGTGTTCGTAGAATGTTTGTAGGTGTGTATGCATTGATAAGGAAAGAACTTTTGTAGGCTTGTATAATTTAACAAAGAATGAATGTTCGTAAGCGTACTTATCTTTTTGGACGATGGGGGTGGTAAGTGGGTGGTCGGTCGTGCTACTGTCGGTGATATGTGTCCTGGCTTTTAACTTGAGAGCGGCGACTTTTTTCCTCAACAGCTAGCAGCACGGCGTCTTCGCCTCCTATGTTTTTCTCTTTTTTTTCTTTTCTCTAAAATGCCTCGTTTTATAGGGGCACATCGGCTCCCACTGACTGTTATATTTTAGGCCTTTATTTTAGGCGTGGAGCTCTGTCATTGGTTGATAATTCTTTTGTAGTTATCTTATTTTTCTTTTTCCAAATGGAAACGATGCGTGGAGCCATGTGCAAAAGACGATTTTTCATTTTGTCTCTTATGCTGGAAACGTTAGCATCCGGTTCGCTGCTAATTCTCATCATGTTCCCACAAACTTTAATGTATTCATTATATATAAAAATAATTTTATAAAATAAACAGTAGGTTCTCTACAGTGCAATATAGACTACAATATGTTGTGGACATAGTCATTGCGAGAGACATATGAAGCTTCCCCCAGGTGCATCGCGATACGTCCCTAATTAGAGCAGCCAATCAATCGATTTGTTTAAAAAATGGGCTATTTCATTGATTTCGATGGCAATAAAAAATATGTGAGTGTGAAACATTCGTTGATCTTCATTCAATCCTGGGCAACATCAGATACTGACGCTGCTAGTTAAATATAAACCTCTATTAATAATAACTTATGCATAATACCCTCTAAATTTAAAACAGTTTTCTACCTTTAGTTTTGTAACTAAATAAACTCGTAAGCACGGTTGTAATAATAAAAAATAGAACATGGCACTTTGCTATAGTCTTGTTCGTATTCTCTCAATTAAGAAAACTTTTGACAGGCAAATTTAGTCTAATTAAATATGTATGACCTTGACCTTCACTGAGGTGCACGACTTATATGACCTTTACCGAGGTGCGCGAATTGACACAAAAAAAAACAGCTTCTTAATAAACTGCTAACGCACGTGTCACTGTAACGTCCAATGACAACAACAACAACCTTCTCACTCGACCTGCCTTTTATACCACTATCTCAATCCCTCCTCTTGTGCATGCGCCCAGAGATTCCTGACAACCTTGAGACTTCCGCTTATAAAAACCTAAGTTTTGTTGTCGCGCATGCCTACACAAGGCACAAACACGTGGGCGTTTGTTTTGTTGGTAAGTACTACACTCCCTCCTGATCTGATGATCACATAGAGTGCACTTCGGGGGTGGCCTCTTAGTTCGTTGGCTTCTGCGAAGGGTGGTATTTACAATCTCGGATTCAGGTTCTGGTTCTGGGTGTGGTTCTGGTTCTGGTTCTGATCCTGCCTGATCAGACGAACTACAACTACCACTCTCTTGCTCGGTGACCTCACTTATCAGCACCTCATCATCTGATGATTCATCACTCTCTGTAGTTGTGGGATGTACTTCACTAGCTGGGCGAAGATCGCGCACTTGGCGTGGGGTTCCATCAACAAGGACCGACTGCTGGCTGACCACTCCAGATATTCGTCCTCGCTTGAACTTGGTGGTGCACTGGTTTCCAGGGGGTCTAACCCAAACTGGATCCCTTACCTTGTATTTGTCATGACTCTCCTCGTCGATTGGCTGGACAGTGTCAATGCCCTTTATCCTAACACGGTATGTGTGTATGGTATTGGCCGGTGCTGTTGTTAGTGTCTTTCCATCCTTTGGTGTGATGTTATACCAATACGTGGCCTTCGTAATGGTGCATTGCTTTCTGGCAGCAATTCTCTTGATGCTGCGATGGCTCCTCTCAGCAATGCCATTCCCTGATGGCACATGAGCACATCACAGTTGTAGTCGGACACCCCACTCATTCAACAACTGCCGAACTTGGTGGCTACAAAAAGTAGCATCGTTGTCCGTCAATATCTCTTCCGGCGCACCTCGCTCAGAAAAGATAGATGACAGTTGGCGGACAACATTCACTAAGTCCTGCCTGGTCATTTGTCGCCACACCACAAAACGAGTGGGTCCACAGTCGATAAGGGTTAGAAAGGGCTTACCACTGTAATGGGTAATATCCATCACTACTCGTTGCCACACATGCTCAACTTCCAATCGCCCCTTCTGCCATTGCTCAGGGGCAGGATCGATAGACTGGCATGCCTCACAGTGCTTGATGATCTGCCTGACATCCGCCCTTGTCACTGCTGGGTCCACACGCCTCGCAAAATACAGAGTTCTTTTGATACCTGGATGTCCACTCTGCACATGAATTCTTTGTATTTTGCATGAGCTAATCGCGCCAACTGCGCAAGATCGAGCAGCGAACTCACGCCTGTCTTCACAGCTTCATATCATTTGTGAGGCACACGGGTTAGCTGGTCTGCACGATTACAGTGTGATGCCACGAGCGTTACACTCACTGACAGGTCATACTCCAATACCAGACTCTTCAGGGTGTTTAGCCTCCACCGGATTAACATCTCACTAGCTGCCTTAGTGCGGACTCTCGTTCGTCCCGAAAGAGTGTCGGAGACCCAGTGGTAGACGCAGAGAGAATCCGTGTACAAGTGCAACTTCTTTGACTGCCATTGCAGTGCCAGATTTAAACCCTTCACAACAGCATCCAGTTCCTCCAGGTTGATGTGTTGAGCATCATTCACGGGTCGCAGCCAGCACGCGTCTTCAATTACGTTTCCACGTTGCTCCAATAATACTCCCAATGCCAAAGAACTAGTGTCAACCCACACATTCACAGTGTCCCCATCGACACACCATTCTCCATGGGCAGGGTCCTCCTTATTAACTCTCTCTAGGGTTTCTGTCGTCATCAGAGTTAGAAGAGCATCATCAGATACATCATCCCAACCTGTAGTTACTAAACTTGCCCTGCGTTTGATGATGCCCACAGCTGCTCGGAACCAGCCACACGCTGGTAAGTGACCAATAAGTTTCCCACACAAGGAAAAAATAGTCTGCCGCATAATAAAATCAGAGATGTTTGGAATCTCACTGCCACGCCTCTATCATAAGGTACCGTCTTTGCCGCAAACGTCCAATCCTAATACCCGTGCTCCATCTCTCAGACGTTCGGGATCCTTGCACTCCAACCCGAATTGAGCTAACTTTTCTCTGACGTGCGACGCAGATTGTATATCTTCATTAACGTACATATCGTCAATATAAGCCGATGTTGCGACCTCAGTGGTCTTTTCCTGGGACCACACTGCATTTACGATGGTCTTCATGATTTGCAGTGCCACATTCAGCCCAAAGCCAAGTCGAGTAAGGCAGTATCTCTGACCCCAGAACCACACTGTCTGGAACGGTCACAATGTCTCATCCACTCGCACCTGCAAATAAGCCTTCCACAAGTCTACTATAGACACATTGGAGCCCTTCTGGTGCCATTCTCTCAGCTTACTGGCGCACACGTTAGCATCAGCAGTGTACGTCTCAATGTATCTATTGAGTTCACGATAGTCCAGCACCGGACGAACTTTTGATTTGTTATGCTGGACTACCGCCATTAAGGGAATCAGACCCTTGGGTGGTCCCAGCTTGTTGGGGTAGGGGATCAGCCATCCATCCTGGATCCATGCCTCAAGTTCCTTCTCGTATTCATTACGGGCCTTGTCGGGTATCGAGTACTCTGCAATGCTATTCTTGAGTTCGGTTGGCGCCCTTCCTTCTGTCCACTTCCACGATGCAGTCCATGCTTTTTGGTGAGGGTCGTAGTCCACCTTAAAATCAGGCTGATCAATGTGAACTGCAGCACACACTGGGGTTTCCAAAAATCGCACAGTCCCATCTCTTCCGATAACAACTCCCCCCAGTGCCTTAATAGCATCACATCCCAACAGTACATCGAATCCCAGCAAATCCCTCGCATCACTAGCACATTAATGTCTGCGGCCACACCAGAGTCTGTGTGGACTTTGACAGTTCCGGCTCCACGGCAAGCTTGTGTATTGCCACCTATTGTGGTTACTTTGATTTTCTGCTTTGTCCAGTTTCGACACAACTTGGCACTCATGATGGTGTGTGAGCACCCGGAGTCGAGAAGAGCTGAACAAGGCACTTGGTCCACATACACATTTATTGTCGGTTGTGCCTCAATTAAATCTTGTCCGGGGAACAGGGCGGTGCTGACGTCCTGCCCCCTGATTCATTTCCCGCACAATTTTGGGATAAATGTCCATAACTGCCACATTGGAAACAGCGCGAGCTCCCCCGCCCCTTGTTAGTACAACTTCTTGCGAAATGGCCTCGCTGGCCGCAGCAGAAACATCTCCCATTGGTCGTGGGTCTCAAACTGGGACTCTTTTCAGCATTAGTCTTGGCTGCCTGCGCCATCATTACAACCGGTTCCCTCACGTCCTCCTCATCTCTGATAATGGCTTGAGCGCATTCTAACAAATGTTCCATGGGCGTTACAGATACGCTGGTGGAAGCCCTCAACAGTTGTTTAACATGGGTGGGAAGGCCGCAAACGCATACGCCAATGTTTGCTCTGACACTCCATTGCCAAATAGAACTGCAAGTTTCTTCAGCTCCGCGAAGAAGACGTCCACGGTTTCTCCTGGCATGAGCGTCCTGTTTCGTAGGCCATGCAGGGATCCATGGCAAATGCCTTGTATAAAGCATTTTTTATACAGGTAACATCAGCCTTCTCCACGGCACTAAGTTGCTGATATACACTCAGGGCGCCTCCAGCCAATCTCAGGGAAATCACGGTATGCATCCCCTTTACTTCACAGAGGTTGCAGGTCAGCTCAACCCTTTCGACCCAGTCGACAACAGAAGTGGATCCGTCGAATTTGGGTATCAGTTTTAAATCAAACTTTGCCCCAGCCATAGTTGTCCAGGAAAAGAGACAAAACGAAATAGCCGAAATAGCTTATGACCTTGACCTTCACTGAGGTTCAAGACTTATCTGACCTTCACCGAGGTGCGCAACTTGACACAAAAAAAACAGCTTCTTAATTAACTGCTAACACACGTGTCACTGTAACGTCCAATGACAACAACAACAATCTTCTCACTCGACCTGCCTTTTATACCACTCTCTCAATCCCTCCTCTTGTGCATGCGCCCGGAGATTCCTGACAACCTCGAGACTTCCGCTTATAAAAACCCAAGTTTTGTTGTCGTGCATGCCTACACAAGGCACAAACACGTGGACGTTTGTTTTGTTGGTAAGTACTACAGGACGACGCAACTAAACAAAGGGCAGATAATCTCATCGTGTAGGAAAGCGAAACGATTAAATACAACAGAATCACAAAAAACAAAAACAAAAAAAAACAAAAACAAAAACAAAAAAAAACAATAACAGATATTACATTTCAAAGTGATAAAATCGTGCTTAAACTTTACAGGGTGTCGTAGGTCAGTAGTAAAACATCAGGCTGCCGATTGTGTAGTAACGAGTTCTATCCTTGTTAAAAGTTTAGTCATGCTAATGACAGGTAATTCCCACAAATACGAATACGTGGATAACTTTTATGCACATAAAAATTATTTATTAAATATTTATAAAAAACATGTAATAAATAAAAATAATATATGATATATTCTTTACTAGCTTCAGTATATATATATTCTAAATTATATACATACATACATACAATGCATGCATACACATATATAATTAAGAATATATAAAATGAAGCTATATATATATTTCTGGCATAGTATCCAGGTTCGATACAATTTATTTTTGAAATATAATTTATACAATTAATTAATATGAGAAGAAAATATAATGTATGGACTTTTATTTAAAATTCAATACGTGCACCCTCATTCACCACTAATTTTTCAAGTTGACCAGGAATCGCATCAACTTATTTCACAAGAAACTCTTGCGGAATGGTAGTCATAATGACATATTCACCCTTGTGGAGGAATTCCATCTTGCATAAAAATCGAATCTTCAATATTGTCCCAAGCACTAATGATTGGCCAAATTTCATCTTCCAACGTAGTGAGATACCTCCACACTTTGTTGTTTGTAAATGGTGAAATGCCCAATTCCCTGGTTGTCACGGTTCGCACGAATGGCCGTCCAAAAATCCTGACTTAACGCCTTGCGCTTTAAGGGATTTAGAAGAATAATGTTTAAAGTAGAAATAAATTCTAATGTTAAAATAATTAATTTCCTAGACATAACCCTGAGCTTAAGAAAAGAATCACACAAGCCGTATAAAAAAGATCACGCAAACCCGATCTACATCCATTCACTTCCTAACCCCCAAAATCTGTTATAAAAATATCTTCAAATCAGTTAGCAAAAGAATAAGTAATAACTCTTCTAACAAAAACATGTTTGACTCCTCCAAAACTGTTGACAATAAATCTCTTAAGGAAAGAAATATATAGAAACACATAAATAGAATACATTAAGCTTCGATCCTATATTAATACATCTAGATATAGTAGAAAAAGGAAAATTATCTGGTTTAAACCCCCCTTTCAATTTCATTGTAAAAACCAATCTGGTTAAAAAATTCCTGAACCTCATTAAATTACATTTCTCGCCTAATAATATTCTACATAAAATAATAAATACAAATACAGTCAAACTAAGTTATAGTTATAATGACAAGCTATACATGTCTTTTGATTATCATAATTTTTATTCTATTATAAATGGTACGTTCATTTTCCTACTCCCTATTTATGAATACTAACATAATTATTTTCTTTTTTACCAATCTTACATATAGTTTTTATATAACTCTATCTTGTATTTTACTATCTCGCTTGCTCCATTCTGGCTTCTCTACCATCTGTTTATTCTTTTTATCCTTATTACTGCAAATTGATTAACCAATATATTATTTGGCAAGCAGGGAGACCCGATGTTGCCCGGAATTGAATGATGATCAAAGAATGTTTCACTTTACACTCCTATGTTTTATTGTCATCGGAATCGGTGAAATCGCCCATTTTTCAATCAAATTGATTAATTGCCTGCTCTAGTTAGGGACCCATCGCGGTACACTGAGAGGAAGCTTCGCACGCCACTCTTGGTGGCTTAGTCCACAATACATTGTAGTCTACATTGCACTGTAGAGAACCTACTGTTAAGTTTATAAAATTTTTGTTATATATAATGACTTGAATTTAAGTTTAAAATGAAAAAGTCAAGTATCATGGTGCAATTGTGCTTTAAGCAGAAACATTCATTTTGAACGCGCTCCTGTCATATCCGGACGAAAAATAAATAAATAAATAAATAATAAAAACACAACTATATGTTTAATTATTTTACCTCCTTCCTCATCTTACTTTCTCTTCCCAACTCCCATCTACATAAACTTTTATTTTTTTCTTCTTTTTTCTGTTCTATGAATTGTTAACACGTGACACGTACCCTTAATTGCAATATTTAGAAAAAAACAAACTTTACGCCTTTTCTTTCATTCAAGATTGTGTTTCCCACGAAATATGAACTTTAGATCTCCCGATGAGGTCATTATTTGACCGAACCGTTGGCATTGTTGCTGTTGTGACGATGTAAATTGTTTACTTGAAATTAAATAAAAGTATGTCTTGCTCTTTATTGAGCACTATTAATAACCTCGTTTAATTCATTTTTTTTTTAAATCTTTGGATACATTTAACCTGAAATTATATATATATATATATATATATATATATATATATATATATATATATATATATATACGTTTTATTTTTTATTACCGTATCTTTCTGTTAAGTTACACTATTGTTTCAGCTACCCGGCCGTTTTTTTTTGGCCGTCTGTAGCTTCCTCAGACTTTTGAGGAAGCTACAGACGGCCAAAAAAAAAAAAACAAAAAAAAAACGGCCGGGTAGCTGAAACAATAATGTAACTTAACAGAAAGATACGGTAATAAAAAATAAAACGCATATTTGCTCTCCAACAGTATTGAGCACTTTCTCCAGTTTTTATTAATTACCATTTCTACTATATATATATATATATATATATATATATATATATAAACCCTTTGTATCGCTTTATTGCACGTCAATATTTATTTAATTTTGAAATTGCTATGAAATGCAGAGAAGTGAAATTTGGTATAACACTGGAAGAGCATAACAAGGTGCCTTATTTCCCTGATTTTTGTGGAATTTGAACAAATATTTTGGAAATTATACTAATTTGTCTATTTTCTTGCAATTTTAAGTGTGTATCACTTTATTGCAAGTGTCTAAAAATGTATATTTTCGGTAATAAAACAATATGCTAATTTCATATTTCTATTTACATGAAATCAAGAACATATCAAGTAAAAACATTAACCAAAAACAAGAACGAATTTCACATTATTTTGTTTAAGGAAATATTTATTTATCAACATAACTCCCATTCTTCAAAATCACTTTGAATTTCCTCTTGTCAATTGATGCTGTCAATTGGCAGATTTGAGATAATGTGATGCTATAGGAAACTTCCAAAATCTTCTTCTAAAGTTCATTCTTCGACGAAAATTGAACACCTCCTTCATAAACTTTGATCTTTATTACTGACCAGAGCTGCTCAGTTGGGTTTATATCTGGAGAACAAGGTGGCCATGTAATCAAATTTTCTCCACTAATGCCTAATGACTTAAGGTAGGATGTTGTAACCTTAGCTGAGTGGGAGGCGCATTGTTGTGCAAAAAAATCAATTTGGGATGATGTGCTAATGGAAGGTCATCAAGTCATGGTGACAAATGCGTAGTTAAAAATAAAATATAAGACTGGCTTGTCAGTTTGACACCTTCTAGTACTCGAAATGGTCCAATTAGTTCATCGCAGATAATTCCAGCCGAAAACATGACACCTTCACCTTCCTGTTGACGATGGAATCGATGAGGGGCAGGGATCCAAGAGGACTCCAAACTTTGGCCCACTCATCTGGTCCATCAAGGGTTGCTCTGGCCTCATCGGTGACGAGAACATTTTCAAAGCTGGTTTTCATGTATTTCTGAGCCCAAACCAACCGTTTCTCCTTATGAGTTTGGTTTAAAACAGGTCTTGCTGTGGGCTTAAATGCTTCTTGCAATTTCGTTTAGACATTGCAGCATGTCTTTTGGGACAAGGAAGGTATTCCAGCCTTGTCAAATACAAGAACATTGTTGCTGCCCAGCTGCTTGATAAGTTTATGGCGAATTTTTCAAACATCACGAGCAGAAACTGACTTTCTTTGTGTTTTTGTCCTTTGGTTTGATGTTTGGATTTTCAATGAATGAAGACCATGTTCTTCGATCTCTTCCAAGCTCCTTGGCTAGATCTGTGAGAAATAAACCTTCTGCAAGGACTGCTTCCTTTTCACTAGATTTCAGTCGACCCTTTCTAGGTATTTTGGGTGACACACACTTAAAATTACCAGAAAATAGAAAAATTAGCATAAATTTCAAAATATTTGTTCAAATTCCACAAAAATCAGAAAAATAAGGCACCTTGTAATGCTCCTCCAGTGTAACAAATTTCACTTCTTTGCATTTCATAGTAATTTCAAAATTAAAAAAATATTGACCTGCAATAAAGCGATACAAAGGGTTTATATATGTATGTATGTATGTATGTATGTATGTATGTATGTATGTATAAAAAAACCCTTTGGATCTCTTTATTGCAAGTCAATATTTTTTTAATTTTGAAATATATCTATCTATCTATATATATATATAAAAGTGAACGTGTCTGTGTGTCTGTCTGTGTGTCTGTGTTTTTGTGTACATTTTCCACCGCAATAACTCTGTCAATTTTCAGTCTACAGTCGCGAAATTTGATATACATGGTACTGAGACTTGGGAAAATCTTTGTAATCGGTTTTCTGCCAAAAATTTGGCTGTTAAGGGGTCAAAGTTCAACGATTTGACCTTTGAGAATTCTACCAAACTTGAAATTTTAGATATAAGTTCGTTGGACATGGATCTAACTTAATAACTTGATTTGAGCCCCAAACAATAAATGTTAAGAGGTCATAATAGGGGTCAAAGATAAAAAAATATTGGCCTCTGCGGTCTCTACCAAATTGTCTAAACATTTGAAATTTTACATAAAGGGTATTCAGAGATAGGGCAAGCTTTTAAATCTGTTTGGGTCGAAAATTTGAGCTACCAATATATAAATGTATGTATGTATGTATGTATGTTTTCATGTCTGCCTGAAACTTTCGATCGAGGCGACGGATTTTCACAAGATCAGTATCGTGTTGAAGCTCGACCCTTCAGACGACAAATACCGAAAAGTTGGCTAAAAGCACTAATTTCTTCACCCTCAACTGGGCACTTTTCTACAGAGAGGAGTCGCTTTTTTCACCGATATTTTCAAAAGTCAGCCCTTTTTTTCGATTTAATTTAAACCTACATAGATTCCGGTTTGGCGGTGGTCGTAACAGCAAAGACGTCATTTTTTCCCCGTTCTTTTCCTCCTTCAAGGTACGGGTTCGAGCCTGCCTTCCTCCTACTACTTTTTTTTTGCTCAACACACACCTGCAAACAACCAGGCACCCATGCTAGTATATATATATATATATATATATATATATATATATATATATATATATATATATATATATATATATATATATGAATTTGAACTGCACTGAATTCTTTTTCCAACCGGATTATATTATCCTTTGTATTTTAAATTCTGACTGTTGGATTCCTTTTAAAGAATTCTCTTTCGCTTTTTGGGTTACCATTGGAAGAGTCTTCAAACAAGCAGGTATCTTATTCCCGGTTTGTTTTTTTGTTCTTTTTCGCATTTCCTACATTTCTTCACAAGTTCTTAACAGGCATGAACACTTTGCAATCTATGACTATCATAAATTGTAGTTTCATCGAATGCCTCAACCAGTAAATTCTACCCCAGCTACAATTATAATTTGCTAATATCTTTCTGTCTCTGATCAGAAGAATAGCAAGAATAGCATTATTTGAAACTCGACGGAATGTATGAGTGTTTGTTTTTGTTACTTAAACCCAATAAATATATCAATATTTCATTCGATAGTTGAAGGATGGCACTTTTATGAAATCGAATAAAATTTGTGTAAGAGAAACATTGATTTATCAGTAATATTTTACACTGAAAAAATAAAATTTATCTTTTTGTATACATTTTCAATTTCGTAAAAAAAAAAAAAAAAAATGTTTACATTCGAAACTAAAGTGGATGAAATATAAACCAAATCCATAAAAATCTATCTTTTTTTCTACGAATAACTAAAAAAATAATTTTTTAAAAATCGAATCCATATCATTTTTTATATTTAAGCAGTAAGCCAGAAGCACTTATCCCAGGCGGGTTGAACCGGCATCCGGTGCTTATTCAGATTAGCACTTATGGCGTGATTAAAAGTAAAGAAAATACAGAAGTCTGTATGATATGTGTAACAGTTACAGAATGAAGATGATACATTCCAAAAATCACGTAATTTGATCAAATAGTTTTCTTTTGAATCAAGAAAATCAATCTTTACGATTAATCGAGTTGTAGTATTTTATCTGCCATGATTAAATCCGATAAAATAAAAAAGGAGGGACAACTCAAATCAATGTGTCAAAGTGAAAAATAAGGCGTATGCTCAATGCAGTTGAATAGTAAAACTGCTAAAAATCGTAAATTTTGATTTTCTTAGTTTTAAATAAAACAACTTGATCGATTTATGTGATTTTTGGAATATGACATCTTCGTTCTGTAACGAGTACGTACATCATACAGACTTTTCTGTACTTTCTTTATTTTTAATTGTCACCATAAGTACCGATCTGAATAAGCACCCGGCATCCTTTGAAGGAGGAAGTCACAAGGGACTATCAAATTCACAAGCGGTCCTCTGTCGCATGTATATCCCTTTTAGGAGAGATGACAACATTAGGTTTTTGAAGCTCTTGCAGGGAGGTGCCGAAATCCTCCTACATACAGCGCTTGGTATTCGAAAATGGTCATCATCTCGTACTGATCAAGCTCAACGTTGCTTAACTTCGGTAATCTAACGAGAATTGATGTATCAATGTGATTATGACGTATATTTTGTATATTTGGTTGACAATCGATCTTTACCTACTTTTCCGCTAGTCAAGATTTGGTCATTAAGCACTTCTATTTCTTTTTTTTAAATCCGTTATTTTAAATTATTTCTCTTTGACTAAAAACTTTTCTTCAGGCAAAAACTTTACTTCATGTTTGAAATTCTTTGACAAATTCTTTTAGTGTTCATGCCTTCATCTGAAGAATTGTAATCGAATGGAACTCAGCATGTCACCGTAACTTCAAGAAGTCAATAGAATGGTACGTGACATTTTCAGAAAATCATTGAGAAATAGCTGCTCTGATTTCTTCTGTATATTCTTCAAGGCAACAGCAGGGGAGCTCGTCTTTCTTAAAGCAGTGAACCTCATTGGGGAGCGTTGCATTTCTTGATCGGTAACAATTCCTGAAATAATAGACAAATGCAGTGAGATAGTGTTAATTCTAAATACAAGAGATGTTCCAGAAGTAATGCCTCCTATTTTTTATACATTGAATTCCTGACAAAAGTGCATTGAGACTTATAGTGACTATGCAGAAAAATAAATTCTGGAGCACAACAGGTCGCTCGTTTTAATAGCACATCTCCCGTCTTCGTATCTCTTCAACTTTTTGAGTTGTAAAAAAATACGAAGCTTTATTTTTGGAACGAACCTCATGTGTCACAGCATGCTTCAGACGCTCATTCATAGCCATCGTTCATCGCTGGCAAAAGTGCATTGTGAATGTTGGTGACTATGTAGAAAAATAAATTCTGGAGCAAAAAAGTCGCTCATTTTAATAGTACTATTTCCGTCTTCATAGTTCTTTCACGTTTTGAGTTAAAAAAAAATAGGAGGCTTTACTTTTGGAACGACCCTTGTAGTTTTAAGATAATGTATAGAATATAAATGATATCAATCTATATAATATGCTCACTCACTCCATGTTCGTACGTACATTATCATCTTTCAAGCACATTAATAAAATAAGATCGTCCGATTAGCAAATGTGTGTAATGGTTAAGCTGATGTCGTTGACGTAAAAAATTTTGACTTTACCCATTTTTAATTACAATAGAAAAATATGAGCATGAAAAGTTATATGGTTAAGCTTAAACATGGAAAAGGACTAGTTGTTAAAACTGGAAAAGATAAGGACAAGATATTCTAGTAAAAAATATAATAAATTTAAAATATTGCAGCATTAAGAATTGATTATATAATGTTATAAATTAAAAAAATATTAATTCTGCAATATTTTCAGTTATAAATTTATTATATTTTTTACTAAAATATCTTGTTTTTTTCCTTTTCATTTTTAACAACTAGTTCTTTATTTTGTCATGTTTAAGCTTAACCATATTAATTTTTATGTAATCCCGGATTTTTCCAAGCTTCCAGTACATTCACTTGTTCTTTGTTAAATTTCAATCTTATTTTTTTGCCCCCATAAACATAACATACACATATGTAATAACAATATATGGTACACGTCTGCTTTCAATAAAATCCCCCAATTATCTCCCTTTCATTATTTCATTCTCTCTGTTTCACTTGTTATTTCTCTTTTCGCTAGAGCGGTGAATTGGTAGCAACAGTAGTCGCTGAAGCGACGTGGTTGCTATGGAAACCAGTCATAAAAACCGTCGCTCACCTCCTTACGTTTTTTTTTAATGATTTTGAACACCACTAACTTCATCAAAAGTTTTGTTTTACTGAACGAAAATTGTAAAAAAACTTTTGCAATATCGATGAGAAGGTGATTTATAAACTATAAAAATTGTTTGAAATTTGGTCGAAAAATGACTGAGCGGTGAAGCTTTAAAGCAGTTCTAAATGACTAAAACTGCCACTTAGCTATATATTCAAACACGGTAGTGTTTGAAGGATAAATTTCTTCAATATCAAATTACATCGCTCCGTCGATGGAAACAGCACAATTTCTGTTAAAAATACTGTTAAAAAAGTGATGACATTAAACATGGACTGCGTCAGGTAAATATGGAGTGGGGAGCTTGAATTATAATGGTATTCACTTTCTCCACTGAATTTGGTCTCGGCATTTGCAACACCTTTTCGCATCAGAAAGCTTCCCGTAAAGCAACTTTAATCCACACATAATGAAAGCATGTGCCGACCTTCTATTATATTATTACCTGAAGAGTAGACCTTCAAGATGTGTGCACTAAATAGATTATGCGGAGTGTAGACTGTGGTCAAACAAGTCATAATGCTACTTGAATGTAAGGGGCTACTATTTGGGATTATGTCTACAAAGGAATATGTGAAGAGATGAGCGATATTTCAACATGCAGAAAAATAAATTCTGAAACACAACAGTCAGGGAAGCAGGAAACAGGAAGGAAATTCCAAAGTCGATCAGTTCAAGTGCAGAAACTATTAGAGTAAAAGGCCTTCCAGCATCTTGTTAACGTTAATATGAAAAGATAGGATTTTGTTGTTAGGGTGTGTACGTCGAAGGGATACTAGCGCAATGAGCACATTCCATGAAAATTGCAAAGCACACACAGAGATGCAGCATTGTGGTGATGGAACAGAGGTTGGAGCTTTATTGATAGGGTGGAACATATTAAACTGAAAACATAAGAATGAAAGTCTAGTGGTAGATGCACCAGTCCAGATATGACAATAATACGCCATGCATGAGTGAATAGTGGTTTCTGCAGGATACTCTCTGATGTAATTTGAAACAAATACAGTTCAAAAAGTTCTTGTTGCTTTGAAGAATATTTTCTTGTCCATTATTTTTACTATAACCCAACAGAATATTTATTTGTACTGCTTGGATTATTATGAATACTGTTCTCATCTTTGGTGTTATTTTCACAACGTTTCAGCCGATGTAACCTCTGACCTACTTCAAATGCATTTTGTTGAACTCAGGAACCTTTCTATCGAATTTGTGAATCTGCATGGAATTTCGAACGGAACCAATTATTGAACTCCACAGCTATGAGCAGGTAGAAGTCTTAAGTAATTCACAGTTGTATTCTTTAGTATCGCCCACACTGAAGATTGAACCATAAACCTCCAGAAGAGTGTCACTTACAACTGATTTTACCTAGTACTTTATCAGAACTTATTTTTTATTAATTTTCTGATCAGATCGGACGGAATAAAAAATAAGAGGCATTACTTTTGGAACGGCCTTTATTATTTAAACATAATTAATCTTTTAAAATCCAATTTAATGTAATTTCAAAAAACTTTGCATTTAGCTATGGAAATTCTATCTCAAACTTTATCCTGGCAGACTGACTGACAGAGCCTATTATGATAATGTGTGGATTTATTTGTATTGTTTGGATTCTTCCGATTACTATTCTCATCTTGAGTGTTATTTTTAAATATGATCAAACATTTATTTCTGGTTTGCGTTTCAAAGTTTTCTTACTAACTCAACACCACACTATAATTTAAGGAGAGTAGAAAGTGCATCCTGGGCTTACTTTTTGGCAGCAGCGCAACTCTCACTTCTCTTATTTTATCCTTTAGTCCTCCCATTCCATGAGGGATGTTTCTGACAAAGAGGAAAGAATTGCCGTTTTCTGGGTCAGTATCTATTCTATCTAACACTGATCATTAGCAAGCTTTTGACCTTGAAATACTTTTTTTAAACTACTTACAATCAAGTGGCTTCATGCCATGTCCGAAGCAATTTCCATAAAATTATTATTTAACCTTTATCTTTATTATTATTATTCTATTGCAAAAGTCTTCGTAGTCCCCATGAATGTTGATGCATAACATATTTCAAGCTTCAATATTTTCAGCTTAATAGAACCGTCTGAAAGATTTAAGTCAGATATTTTGAAATTCTATGAGTCAGAGTCAGTTGGACAGTTTTAAACTTATACAGAAAAAGAAATAAAATTTTAGTTGTAAAGGAAAAAATATTCTTATATTGGTCAATAAAAATGAGTTATTCCCCTTGATTATTTTTACCTTTTTGGTGATTATTTAAAAAAAAAATCCGATAGGCGGATAGTGAAGCACTGCATTACTTTTCTGGCAACTCTTGCAGCTGCACTTGCTCCAACCATATTGGCTTGCCTTTCCATTTGACTTTGTCTGCAATGCATAGAGGAGGACCCTGATAACTAGGCAAACCTATGTCACCTTATCACCCGCCCAGAGAGGCAATTCCAGTTTCAAACTGTATAACCACAGCAGATGCTGCAGTGCACCAGACTAGATGCAGAATTCCATTGTTTTACTAGACAGAAAGTTGCCATCATCAATATAATCTCCAATCGTCTTCTTCAGCTGCTGCTTTTTAAACTCTGGAATCATTATATAGAAGTTGTTGTCAACTGTGCTTGTTGGAATAAATGTATCAGGAATAAGTGCTGCTATAAACCAGCGTCATCAGAAAGAAATCACGTCATTTTCTGATTTTGCAGTTCAACAAGAACTTGTTTACATTGGACTTGAAGGCTACTATATTGTAATCGTCTGGGAAACAGTCCACTGGAATAATGTTTCACAGGCGGATAGCTCTAGGAAAGAAACTTTGTTCATGGGATTTGCATTTAGATTTAGACACAGCTAGAGAGTAGGGGAAATTGTTGATAGTAGTTGTAGCTAGAGTGTTTTTTATGAAGGTTTGTTAAAAAGGGGGTCCATAGATTGGAGTTCAGACGAGCACTTGTCATGAAAATAACGATAAAGCAGAGACAAGCTCGAGCAGAGACATTTTTGTTAAAGAGTCAGAAAATGTAAAGTTGGAAATTGATGCTTTTTTTTTTTAACTGTGGAAATTATGGTCGCAAAAAAAAAGGACCTGAAATATGAAAGCTATTATTTTTTTTTGTTTTACAGCTTGTGATTATCATTTGTTACGTGGCAGAAAAGAGGAGATGAGTAGAATTCCTTGGGGGAGGGGAAATCAGAGAACTGCTTATTTTTCTCTGATGTTAATTTTTAAGAAGGACGTGAAAAAAATATGACCATAACATATTCTGATGTTTTTGTCCATCAGTCAATGTAAGCAGCGACTGACATCGAAGACAAAGACCAGTTTTTGCGATTGTTTGGCTACAAAAGCCATTAACAGAGATTCCATCACTTGACATAAAACATAAACATTTGTCAAAACTAAATTCCACAACGAATAAAAATATCAACATTTTGTCACAGTTTTGTTTTGTCTGCTTTAATGACATGCCAACAGTTTTGGCGGGTTCTGTTGTAAAAACACAAAAAAACTGCGTTATTATATATGGTTCACTGTAAATTATTAATAATAATAATAGTTTTCTCAAATATTTCTTTAAAAATAAATTGAATAAAACTTGATAAAACAAACCAACACTAGAACCATTAGGAGACATTAAATTAGAAGTTATTTTTCAAGTGGGCAGCTTTCTTCTTCTTCTTCTTCTGATGATGATGATGATAATTGTGGTGGTAATGGTGGTAATGATGGTGGTGGTGGTGGTGTCGGTGATGATGATGATGATGATGATGATGATCATCTTCATTAGAGCATTATCTATTAGCAACTCCCCTATTCTGTATCATAACAATAAGAAGAATTAAAGAAAAAAATGCAAAATTAGTATGCATTATTTAACTACTCTAATAGTTTCTTCCCTCAGACTGGCTTAACTTTGGAATTCCCTCCCTGTTTTCTGCTTCTCTGACTGTACTACCATGCAAAAGTTTCAATGTAATGTGAACAGACATCTTGCTGCTCAACTCCCTTCAGTCCTCTGCTAACACAATTCCAAATAGTAGGCTCTTACGTCCAAATGGGAATATGCTTTTTTTTTTGGAGAATGATGGATGACACGCACTGAGTTATTAAGCAAACTTTGCACAATCGCTAACCACTCTTATTCCTGGTAGAAATTGCTTGATTCCCGTGACAAGGAGAAGTCCAGGATGCCTGAAAACATTGCTGAGATAAACAGAGAACATGTACAGCACCTGGTATCCCCAAATGGTCACCCATTTAAGTACTGACCCGGATCAATGATGCTTAACTTCCATCCAGATGCTCAAGATCGACAGGAAGATTCCAGAGTTTAACAAGATACACCTAAAGAAAGCCAGAGGTAAAATCGGTCAAAACGCAAAATATGAGAGCAATAGTTAGAGGAATCCAAATAACATCAATGATCGATCGTCATCTAAAAAATTCAGAACTGTAATAACAACTGACTACAATATGGTTGTCTTCAAGTCTTATGTGAACAAATTCTTGATGAGCCATCCCCTTAAGTAATCCAATTTACCAAATTTTCACTACTAACGATGACTGACATGTTCCTCTTGACTACTGTATACTCATTAACTCTTATCCTCGAGTGGCCTTCCGGCCTTGATAAGTGGTGACTCCTTTGTAAAGGAAAAAAAAATAATAATCATTTGACTACAACACACGAAAATTGTGCACAACTACAAAAATACACACTAAACAAACGCATGCATATACAAAAAATACAAAAATTAAAATAGTAACATAATAGCAAATCGTAATCAATATAGTGCAACATGTGAAAATTGTGTGCTCCTTGGTAAATATAACAATACACATTACTAACAACTAGCAAGGTGACCAGACATTGTCAGGGATTTAATGATCAACAAATGTTTCACACTCCCATATTTTTGTTATCATCAAAATCGATAAAATAGCCCATTTTTCAATCA
Source organism: Euprymna scolopes (assembly GCF_053919585.1). Taxonomy (NCBI): domain Eukaryota; kingdom Metazoa; phylum Mollusca; class Cephalopoda; order Sepiida; family Sepiolidae; genus Euprymna; species Euprymna scolopes. The sequence goes on from NC_136495.1 coordinate 77,035,193, forward strand.
AATCGATTGATTGCCTGCTCTAATTGGGGACCCATCATGGTGCACCGGAAGGAAGCTTCACATGCTTTTCACAGTGACTTAGTCCACATTACATTGTAGTCTACATTGCACTGTAGAGAACATACTGTTGGTGCTTATATAAATATTTTTTTATATATATAATGGCTAGCGTTAAAGTTTAAAATGCAAAAGTCAAGTATCATGCTTGTGCTCTAAACAGAAACATTCATTTTGAAAGCGCCCTTGTCATATCAAAGAACCTACTATTGATATTATATGCCTGGTGTTACTGCTTGTGCGTTGATAATGAATTCGAGTTTAAAATGAAAAAGTGAAGTATCATTGTGCAATTGTGCTTTAAATAGAACCCTTCATTTTGAATGCAGCCCTGTCATATCAAAGAACCTATTGTTGATTTTATATTTAAATATTTAACATTAATTTTTATGGACACAACTTGTTAAGGCAACAAAAGATGAAGAAGTCGTAAAATATCAAAGTTTAGTAATCTTCCAAAGTTTAATAATGAAAAGATGTTTTTGTCTGTAAGAAGACTTTGATTAGGCATGTTAATTTCTGCTGGTGCCGCGTTCATTAACGTGTGACAGTATGTGCAAATAGGATAGGCATTGCAGGTGTGCGTGTATATTAACATGTCCGTTTTGTTAGCGAGAGAATATGTACATAAACTATGTAACATGAGTTCGCTTAATAATGTGTCACTATGTTTATTAGCTCGTGTCCGTTTCTCGTTAAGTCCGTCACACTTAAATTTCAAGTAGCATGCTCGTTTGCCTGTCATGTTTAAGTTTGCACTTGTTTGTCACTTACACTTAAGTTTTAAATAGCATCTTCTTTTGTCTGTTCATAAATGACCTCCATGATAAAATTGTTTCTGAGATGGGTATATATGCTGATGACACCACTCTCTATAACAGGCGCGAGGGGAAAACAAATGAATACATATCTAAGGAAATGGCAGAAACACTAGAGGATGACTTCCAATCTGTAGTGAAATGGGGACAAAAATAGATGGTCACATTCAATGGTGCTTGTTTCCTTCAATAATTACAAGAAACCTTCTCTTCCAATAATTGCAATGGCCAAGAATACATTACCCGAAAGTACTTCCTTTAAACTCCTCGGCCTAATGTTTTCAGGGAACATGAACTGGAATAGATACATTGAGAGCATTGCCAAGGCTGTTGCGAGGAAGGTGGACTCTCTCTACCATGCTAGAAAACTACTTACGACTCAAAGTATCCTGTACCTCTATAAGGCTATCATTCGTCCATGTATGGAGTACTGTTGTCATATTTGGGATGGTGCATCTGCTACTTGTCTCTCACTCTTTGACAGGGTTCAAAAGAGAGTTGCCAACCTGATAGGTCCTGCACTGTCATCTAGGCTTCAGCCTCTGTCCCATCAATGAAATGTTGCATCCCTCTGCCTGTTCTACAAGTACTTTAATGGTGAATGCTCTGACGAATCACAAGCAATTGTACCCCCTCGATGTTAATACCCCCGACAAACCCGACAAGCAGCTAAATCCCATCCTTTCACAGTAGCGATCCCCAGGTCTTCTACTCCAATAGTTTCTTCCCCAGAACTGCTAGACTTTGGAACTCCCTTCCGGGATTCTGCTTTCCCAACTGTACTGACATGCAGAAGTTCAAATGTAATGTAAACAGACATCTTAATACTCATCTCCCTTCATAATACCCCTGCAACTTATATCCCCGATAGTAGTCTCCTCTTTCAAAGTGGCACTGTGTCTTGTTTGGGGTGAAAATTGAATAAAAAAAAAAGAAAAATACCTAAGTTTGATATAGCATGGTCGTTTGTCTGTCATTTTTGTTTGTCTGTCACACTTAAATTTCAAATGCTCCTTTGTTTGTCACGTTTAAGTTTGATATATTATCTTTGCCTTTCACACATCTAGGCCTCAAAAGGTCTAAGAAGGATATATCATACACATGTGTTTCGTCTCTGAAGGGAAAAAGAAAACGAAAAGAAAGAAAGCCGTGTGTTTGAGTGTTTATAGTGTGTGCAAATGTTTAGTAATGACTATCCTTGCGATGGTTGATAGAAAGAAACTGCATTTTGGAGATTTTGTGTAATTAACAGTCGCTACATAAAAACAGCATTCCAATAAATAGCCCTGCAGGATAAAAGAATCACTTGAATTTTATGAAAATAAACGTCTTTTTTAATTGATAAATATTCATCTTCGTTGAAATGTAGTTTAGCTAAGGAGAAGCAATAAAATGATAGAACTTGGATAAAAAGAAATTAGTGCAGTGTTTTTCTTTGTGTTTAGTTATAAATTTAGAAACACAAAAGTGATCAAAAAAGCTAATTTCCTTTTATAAAGACGGACTTGTCTCCCTTTTATAAATAAAATTATATTAAAAAAAATAACGGATGTGTCTGTTTAAATGGCTAAATAATAGAGTATGATATTACCAAAAATAATTGGAATGGGCAGGCGATAAATTTAACCCACCAATATAAAAAAAAATTATGAGAGTATAAAGACAGGGGAAGAGACAGGAACCGGTCTGTGAAGATAAAAATGAAAGAACAATGAAATTAAAAATGGGAGACAAAAAAGACCATGAAAAATATTTCTCTCTCTTTCTCTCCCTCTCCATATGTGTGTGTGTGTGTGTGTGTGTGTGTGTGTGTGTGTGTGTGTGCATATATATATATATAAAGTGACCTTGTCTGTCTGTCCATCTGAAGAACGGTTGCTGCCAAACTAATTTTTAGTCTACAGACTTGAAACTAGATATATATAGACGATTCGGACCCGTGGAACAAATTCAATTTGGTTTTGAAATTAAAAAAAAAAAATAGCTGTTAAGGAGTCAAAATTGAAAAAGTAGAACTTGATAGGTATAGGTGGACTAAAGGTATTATTTCTGCACAATCGCATATATATATATTTACATCTTTAACAACGTTATTTTTTAAAAAGTTTTGTATGCAAATGGATTTAGGTAAGACGGTAACGAGTAAGGCTGGAGAGCTTTATATTTTGGTTTCGATTCTAGCTGATGGCACACAAGTCATATATTAATTTTTTTTTTTTAAATCACTACTATATATTAGGTACAATATAATAATCAATAGAGTATTAGCTCTATAATAATAAATCTGAAATCTGCATGAATTAAAATATCATATGCTTGTGGCCTATGAAAGGGTCATAAAAGAAGACGAAGACCACAGGTTTGGATAGAAAGAATATATTGTACAAAAAAGTGAAATACTGAGAAAGGTTGTTGGTACTATCCGACTGGTATGTTAGACAGTCTGTAGTCTTGCGTTAGATCACGATATTTCGCTACAAGAGTATTAGCCTCATGATTTATATAATGGCTAGTAGTGTTCATTATGCCTGAATGAGTAAGTCCCTATAACACATATTTAAGTGTATCTTATGTCAGGTGATATACATATTGGATACAATATAATAATCAATATAGAAATGGCCCTATAATGATAAATACATATTTGCATAAATTATATATATATATATATATATATATATATATATATATATATGGTTGGAAAAATTAAGAATGGCAAAAAGTGATGTGTTTTTTTAGATTAAGAAGAAAATTAAATTTAAACAAAAATTAAAAAAAAAACATCAAAGAAATTGAGTAATTATTGAAAAGAGTCAGAAAAATATATTACTAGCAGGACCCGTGGAAATTCCACGGAAAGAGAAATATATTGAATCAACAAAATATGTTTTGATAAAGTTGATATATTTCTGGATAGCGCAAAAAATTAGTTTTTTTTTTGGCAGAAAATCCAATAACATAATAGCAAATATGAGTTTATTAACATTTCTATGAAAATTGTGTCAATTGTATTTTAAACTGACCAAAATGAGATAAATTAATAAGTACTAATAAATACTCAGAAAATAATGTTGTGCTACATAGTTCAATACAAATAATAAAATTGCATTGTAAGAGACAATCGTTAATTTCACTGTTTTTTTTTCTTTGATGCAGAAACACTGCATGCCATACGATTCATTTCTCACACTATTACAACAATGACATATTATTATTATTATTATTATTATTATTATTATTATTATTATTATTATTATTATTATTATTATATTCGACGACGAGGCCACATCAAAAGGAGGTTACTAGATTGGCCTTTTTAAAGCCAAATTTCGCAAATTTGGCCTCTTTTGAAGCAGTTTGGCCTTCAAAAATTGTATCTGTCCTTTTTCAAAGTATAACGTACGGACTAACTAAGAAAGGAACAAGAAAATCTTAGTTAATTGTCTTGCGCATTTTATTCATTATTTGATTTTTAGTTTTGCCCCCCCCCTCCCGCTTTTTATGCAAAATTCTTGTTTTTAAAAATGCTGTTTTTTTTTTGTTTTAAACAACACATCACACAATAACAAACGATTATGCTCATCATATTGTATGAATTCGAAGATTTTGTTTTTGGCATTGGTGTCCCCGATATTATTCTAGACATAATTCTTTCTAGAAAGACATTGGGTAGGGAGGGACTGCGTGAAAGACAAAAAAAAAGTGATTTTTGTGGAATGAACTGGATTCGAACTTAGAACATCCAGGTTATCAGTCCTTGTGGTTAACCACTTGACCATCATCCCCACCGATTGTGCTGATGGAGTCAAATTGGAGATTTACTTTATCTTTTATTTTTTCATGTGTGAAATCCAATTTCATAGCTTAATCTTTATCTCCATTCGTTTCGTTTGTGCACTTTATAGCTTCATTGGTTCCATCAATCTCACCTTGTACAGTCTGGCATCTATGAGCGCTTCCATTAGTGAATTCATTATGTAACGTTACGAGCAGGACAACTTGTGCCCTCTTTACGTACATACACCCGAATAACCCGACAAGCAGCAAAATCCCACCTCTTCACTCCTGAGGTTCCTAGATGTCGGAAAGCCTTCTACTCTAATAGTTTCTTCTCAAGGACTGCTAGACTTTGAAATTCCCTCCCTGTTTCCTGTTTCCATGGCTGTAATAATCTGCAGTTTAAATGTAATGTGAATAGACATCTCGCTGCTAAACTCCCCAGTCTTCTCTTTGACATGATCCCAAATAGTAGCCCCTTACATTCTGAGTGAAAATATGCCTTGTTTGGAGTGAAAAAGAGTAAAAAAAAAAAAAAGTTGGACTCCTTCTATCATGCCAGAAAAATATTTTCATATCACTCATATCACTTGTGCCGCCTCAACATACATACTCCTGACTAACCCGACAAGCAGAAAAATCGCACCTCTTCACTGTTGAGGTCCCTAGATGCTGGAAAGCCTTCTATTCTAATAGTATCTCCCCTCGGACTGCTAGACTTTGGAATCCCCTCTTTATTTTTTGCTTCCTTGATTGTACTAACCTGAAGAAGTTTTAAATGTAATGTGAACAGACATCTCGCTGCTCAACTTCCCACAATACCTTTTAGACACAATCCACAATAGTAGCCCCTTGTGTTTCAGCTGGCAATATGTCTTGTTGTTTGAGGTGAAAAAAGAGGAGGAGGAGGAAAATCGGTATTGAATAAAGAAAGGAAGAATAAATAAGATTTTATAAGGAAGCTGCTGCACGTGATAGATTTTTATTGTTCATGTTTACTTGCCTCCCCACGAGGGCAGAGTTAGGTTGGTCTTTAATATGGGGAAAATCTAGCTACCTCTTCCTGAAAAAAAAAAAAATGCACTCTGGATTGGGACAAAAAATTGTCTCAGTCGAGAAGGATTTCTTCATCACTGACCAAAAACAAAAAAGATGAAGAGTAATATCAGAACAGATAGAACACTTTGTCCCTAGACAAAAGACCAAGAAACTTTTTTGTTGTTGAAATGTAAAAATTCACGGTGCTTCTATAGAATACGAACGAGATTTTCGGAAAATGTAAAACTAAATTTCACATGAAAACAATGGTATCTACGGATTCCTCGTATTTTTATAAGATTTTTATCCAAAAATTACGAAAATTGATGAGGTAGAAAAATTATTATTATTAAAATTATTATTAATTATTATTAAAATTATTATTATTTTATTAAAGAAAATAAAAAAAAAAAGAATTTGATGAAAACGATCGTAAAACACAGGAGAGTCCAACAGGGAGGTAATTTTTCATTCAAATTAAACAACAACGGAGGCAATTTTTCACCTGCTAACACGATTAAGGTTGTTTTCTTAATAATTCAGTAATATTCAGGTAATTTTGACTGCATAATTTGGAAACTGCCATGGTAACTTATTAGAATTGACAAAAAAAAAAAAAATCAGTTGAAACCATTGTTTTTTTTTTTGTTTTTCAATCTGAAAACTCCATTTATCGACTACAAAATCTTGTTTCAATAATGTAGAAGCACCGAATTCACATAGGTTAGTTAAAAAATTCAGTTGGTAAAAGAAGTTTTCAAATTCAGTTAACGTATATTATCAAATGAAACAGTTGGATCATCTGTTTTTAAAGATGAAACTTTCAGGAGTTAAAGCATTTACTTTTTTCAATGTTTGCATTACTGACAATTTGCAACAAGCGATTAACATTTGAAGCTTTTGATGTATGAGAAATTTGGGGAAGTTGAAACCAGAAAGGGGAGAAATAGTGGAAACTTTAAAAGATTTTATTAAAATCTGTGTGATGGAAAAAATCGTTATTCATTTTTTTATTAAATCCAAAAGATCCATAAATCAAAAATCAATCCACAATCTATTGCGGCCCTAAGAAAGGGCCAATAAGAAAAACACGTACAACGGGGTTAGCTAGAAAAAGTATACTACACACAAAAGGTAAATACAAAGACAGACTGTAGTCTCGTGTTAGGTCGGAATACCCCCCCCCCCCACGCGAGTATTAATCTTGTGGTTTATATCATAGTTAGCAGAGTTCATTATAAGTGAATGGGTAAGTCCTTATAACACACTCAAATGCCGTTGTCAATTTAAAGCTGACCTTTAAATCTTTCAAAATTCAAATTCAAATATTTTAAAATATTAAAAAAAAGTGTCGTTTACTTCGTTCGTTGATGCGGTCAGTAAACTTGCTAAAAAGCAACTGCATTTTTTACCTAATATATGTAGTTGCTTCCATAGCAATAAAAAAAAACCTTCTTGACCTTTTAGCTATAAACAAAGTGCAGTATCGCTTTTAATATCACCCTTAATATTTTTGATCTCGGTCAGTGAGGGAGAAATCCCCCTTGACTGAGGCAATTTTTTCATATATAGTTAGGCATACTCTTACATATAATGCAATCTTGTCAGAGTTTCAAAGTCAAATCCAAATAGCAATCCATCTCACATATGGATACTTGATTCGAACGAGTTTATTTTTTTGTTTCTTCTTTCTACTATGTTATCAAATAAGAGATACCCAAAGTGGCATACCCTAACATATAAAGTAACTTGTCGGATTTTGAAAGTCAGACCGAAATAGCAGTCCATATGGCATATCGATACTTGATTCGAACTAGCCTATTTTTCGTTTCTTCTTTCCACTATGCTATTGAATAAGAAATGCACAAAGAAATATACTCTTACCTATAATGTAACCTTGTCAGATCTCCCAAGTTAGACTCAACTATCAATCCATCTAACATATGGATACTTAATTCAGACTAGCCACTTTTCATTTCTTTGTCCCACTGTTATCAAATAAGAGATGTCCAAAGAGGCATAATCTAACATATAATCTTGTTGGACTTTCAACATCAGACTCAAACAACAATCCATATGATATATCGATATTTGATTCGAACTAGCCTATTGTTTTGTTTCTTTCTTTTGTTATGCTATTGCTACGAATATGTTATTTGACGGCAGTTATTTTTCTGAAAATATTTATTCCAGAAAAGAAATTGAAAATTTATGTTTCTCATAATATTTCGGCTTTACACCTGCTTTTATTGTAAACAACAGGATCATGATATATAAAATCAGTCCCCTCCCTCAGGGGTACTTTTGTGATGAATAACGTTTTTAATACATTAAAAATCTATTTTGTTATTCACATAAGGTATTGTTAAAAAGAGAAATTTTATTTTCAATCGATTTTATTAACTTTTAAAAATTTAATCCTGAACAATTGTTTTTTTTAGTCATGAATAAAGAAAGGCACGGGAGTTTTTATCCTAACTGTCCAAACTCCTGATGCCATTACCCAGATCACCAGATACTAATGTAATAGATAACTAATGAAGGTTGTCAAGTTCGCTTTTTTTGTTCGCTTTTTTTGTTCGCTTTCTTTTCTTGCTTTTGACTGACAGGGGGTAAGAAAGAGAGAGAGACAGAGAGAGAGATAGAGATAGAGATAGATAGATAAATAGATAGATAGATAGATAGATAAATAGATAGATAGAGAGAGAGAGAGAGAGAGAGAGAGAGAGAGAGAGAGAGAGAAACTGTCCAGGATTTAAATAGTATTTGATTGTGAGCATAAAAGATAATTTATTTGGTGGCATAATCTGTTAGCATGCTATACAAAGAAACAGAGGTTTTGAGTTCGAACCTTACATGAGCAGACATTTTAATTTTGATTTTGTCTTAAGATGAACATAAACGCTTCCAATTACAATATTATACAGATCATTTTATTTTACTTGTACTTTCTTTTTCTGTAATCTACATACTTTATGGAAATTAGAACTTCGGGTCCTACAGGGTTGTCTGACTAGTTTAATATAAAATGGAAATGGAAAAGCAAAACGAAACAGAAAGAAGACGAAACTCTACTTTACGGTATATGCAATTTCTGGAAGCAAGACATAAGTTATTGACGACAGTTTAATATTTAATGTTTTCATCTTGTTTACTGTTATGTCTGATTTTTAAAAGAGGTAAATTTTATTCACAATTGCTTTTTATTTTATTCGATAGATTAAGTGTCTCCTTAAACGAACTCAATAAAAATTTGTAGTACCGCTCAAGGCTACAAGTCGTGTGTTTTGGTGATAGTAACGTCTTTGAAAAATGTCAAGAACAGCGCTAACAATTAATATACATATAGCTAAATTAGCAAATGAAAAAGATGGATAAAAACATGGATATTACGAGTGGGTCACCAGTTAGTAAGAGCTAACTCAATCACGGAAATTTTGGAATGAAGTGAGAAAACATGAATTAACGAAAATAATTTATTCATATCACCAGTTTCACAGATATGTAAAATATACTTTGGAAAACCAAAGTTTGTTGAGAAGTTTTAAAGTTAATGAATAAGAAATAGAAAAAAAAAACCACCAGAAAATTTGCTTCAAAATTCTGTTGTGTGTATGTGTAAGTGAGTCATTTCTATATTTAAAATACAATTGACACTATTTTCATAGAAATGTTAGGAAACGCATATTTGCTGCATGTTATTGGTTTTATTATCCTAATAACTAATTTATTAGCTATCCAGAAAAAATATCAGCTATATCAAAACATATTTGTTTATTACGTATATTTCTAATTCCGCGGAATTTCCATGGGTCCTGCTAGTTATTTATTATTGTTATAAAGAAAAGAATATTGAAAGAATTGAAATATTGAAAGAATATTGAAAGAATATTGAACACTTTATGTATGCAAAATTTGTTATCTAGATTCAACTTTTTTCAGATTCCAAGAATTTGATTTTTTCGCACACACACACACACACACACACACACACACACACACACACACACACACACACACACACACACACACACACACACAAGTAGGAGGAGCTGGTGTAAAATTGCAATCTATTTCTATTAAAACCTCCATCTTTCCCTCTCTCTAATCGCCTCTCTACCTTTCTCCCTCTCTCCCTTCCTCCGTTTTCACCTCCTTTTCCCCTAATACCCTCTTACCTCTCTGCCCAGTCAATTCCTATCTAACTGGAAAGTTATACAAAGACAATTCTTCTATATTCAGATTCATCGAGGAACGAGTCAGCATAAGCGAATCAACCCCATAATAAAAACAAACAAAAAAAAAACTGGAAAAAAGAGAATTTCCAAAGCGTTTTTGTTCATTTATTTTTGTCACCTGAAGAATCGAAAGTGCTAGTGATACATACATTTTTTATTTTATTTTGACACAAAAACATTTTTAAAATTGGAAACTAAAAAGATATAATGAAGCGGAAGAATGTAGCAAATCAAAAACATGTTTTATTTACGCATATTTATAACTATCTGTATATATACCCGAGAAAACTAAATCAAAATATATGTACCTCGGGTGTCTTTATATCCAATTAAAATCTCTGTAGTCATTTTAGGTGATACCAACTAATCTTAGGGTCACTGCGTTTTTATTGGACGAGATTTCAAATTAGTACAGCCTCTAAGACCTAATATAACAGGTTTTTGGTACAATGATACAGAGCCCTTTTCGGAGATCCCCTAGCTCCCCATATTTGGAGGTTTACACTCGACTTCCCTTGTACTCGAATGGAGAAAAGTACATTTTTACATGTGTTCTAAAAAACTTGGCAGATACAGCAATCTTTACTACAACTCAGATTGACAAAATGTTTATAAAATCGGCGCCCGAAGTTACTGCTGAAAGGTTGAAAGCAGTGAGTCGTTGACCCTATTACTCGAGATATGCTGAACTGAAAATACTGCTAGTGACTAAGAGATTCTGTTATGGGAACCTCAGCTCCACACATTTGAGAGCTTTATATCCTATTCGCCTAGTACTCGAATAGAGACAAGTATATCTTTATATATGCTATTATAAACACGGTGACTTCAGCGCGTGTCATAAATGAACTTTTTATGCAACCTGGAGATTGACAGATTGTTTATAAAATCTGATGCCCGAAAGACTGTCTAAGGTCAAACGCAATAAACTCGGTGAACTTAGTGACCTAAGGCTTGCAAAATACTAATATCTCAGTCTTTTTGGGGAGCTGATTGTCGTATTCAGAATATAACAACCGTTCCAGAAACGTTTAATTAAAGTAACGCGTCGTATTAGTGCGTTACTTTAATTAAAGTAACGCATCGTGTTACTGCGTCACTATAACTAAAGCAACGCGTCGTGTTAATGCGTTACTTTAATTAAAGTAACGCGTTATGTCGGTGGGTTACTTTAATTAAAGTCACACATCGTGTTAGTGCGTTACTTTAATGCATTTGCTTTGATTTGCTATAAAGTTTCAATAAATTTTGTGATTGTCATCCCTTATCAAAATTAAAATTTATGATTGTCATAAAATTGGAAACAAATTTCCAACACTTAGTCGAATTTGATAATTTAACAATTAATTTTTTTGTGTTTTGAATTTCATTTGTTTTTTGAACATTTTATTAAATGTCATTGCAGTTTTAGTCGTTATCGAGCTGACAGGAAAACGACAACCCAACAAAACCACGTGTTTTTTTTTTATTGGGGAGGCTTGAGGGGGGGGTCACCGCTTTTCAAGGTTATGTGTTAGATAGATGACAAGACATGATCTGTTATGGTGGAATTTGACTTAGGGTGAGATTATTTAAGAAAAAGACCCAACAGGAATTTATTCACATTAGATTTCAAGATAACTACGTTATAGTCAGCCGGGAAGCAGCTACACTATACCACAGATGGACAGTTCTAGAAAATTTTAGTCTAGTTCTAGTCACAGATAGAGTGTTGTCATTGTACCCTGCACTGACCAGTCAATCATTTCATACCAACAGCTCAAATTGGTTGTTTCAAGGTTGAGTTTTAAAAGTTTCCTCAAACAAAAGAAAAAGAAATGACACAAAAAAATTGTACAAATAAAAACAAATTAATTTTGAAATTGTAAATTCTTTATAAATGTTTAAATATTTTTTCGATATTATTTTTCATGTAATATGTTTCATCGTTGATTACATTGCAATAAAAAGATCAATAATTTCATTTGGACAAGTGCTTTTATTGTTGAATACAATTTTTTGTTGAATACAATTTTTTGTTGAATACATAAAATTCGCAGATACAAAGATTTTCTTCAGATGCATCCATTCAATCTGCATGTTTTATCATGAAAATCATATTTTAAAGCGTGACAAACAAACAAAATATTATTTCAAACTTAAGCATGATAGACCGACTATATACGGCATAATTACGCTGACATACCGATTCTCTCTAGATAACCGAAGTTAAGCAACGTTGACCCTGGTCAATACTAGATGGGTGACCAATTTGGGAATACCAGGTAGTGTATGTCGAGGGACGTTGACACATGTAACTAGGATTAGCTTGTGAATTTTATACCCGCATAAAATTTCCTTCTTCAGAGGTAGTCGATTAAACCTACCTTAGGTATATTGTTGCAGTTTCATCCTTTTCATTATGAAATGACTGCTTGACCATCGACCAATGTTCAAAGTTTCTTATGCGCAGACACATCTATAAATAACAAGCGTTTATCATTTTATTTATAACCGTATTACAGACGTACGAAATTCCTGACAGACAAAAAAAAAAAATGCTATTTAAAATTTAAGCTTGATTTAAGTGTGACAGACAGATGACAATACTATTTTAAATTTAATTACGACAAATGAAAATGCTATTTTAAATTCAAATATGACAGATGATCTCTTAACTCACCTTGATTTTTGTGAAGATCATAACATTTAAAAACCGGGGCAAATAATTACTAGTAAACAAGAGATAGTACTTAATTGCAAGCACTTCAAAAAATATACACAAAGCAGATTTGGAGTAAGGAGTACCCAAAATGAGTTATAACAACTCTCAACCACTCTCTCCATACTTTTATTTTGGCTGTGCTTCCTATATAATAAATATTTAAAAAATAGTTTTTGCTATTTTTTAAAACCATTTTTATATTCGTTGTCTTCACAAAGTTTTCCTTTTTTTGGAGAAGGAATACTACTCTTGACGATCTTGAGTACAAAAAATGCATATGTACCGTAAATTTTCTTGGGAAAACTGTTCTGTAAAAGCATTCATATTTTCTTATATAAAAAGAACTTTTGTCTGCAAAAAAAGACGTGTACTGGCAATTAAAAAAATAGTTTTCTAGAAAAACAAACAAAAAAACAAAAAACAAAATAAAACAAACTTCACTTTAACCTAAGAATTTACGGTAAAATAAAACATTAATCGCCTGAGGTACACGAATTGGACTCCCACTGCCAAATAGGCAATAGCTACAATGTTGAATACGCCGTCCATGTTGCTTATCCAAGTTGAATTCAAATTTTACGATATCTTCTTTTTTAATAAATTGTTAGTTGAAAGCAGAGAATAGTTACAAAACACCCTCCCCTCCCCATGGTAAAAATGGCTGAAAAAAAAAAAAAAAATAACGGTACTATTTCAGCACGTTACGCAAATGCATATGTACCGTAAATTTTCTTGGAAAAAAACTTTTCTGGGGCTTTCACCTAACAATAAAAAACATTCATATTTTCTAATATAAAACTTCTGTTTACAAAAATAAACGTGTACTGCCAATTTTTTTCTGTGAATTTAGCTTTTTTTTTTTTTTTTTAAAAGAATTTTGATCTTTGTGGCCCTCTTTTTTTTTTTCTTTTTTTGGATTTAACTTTGCGCCTTTCGGATTATTTTATATAAATAGGTAAATTTTTATAATAGCGCCAAAGAAGTCGACTTTTATATGTTTCTACTCAAAACACACCTTCTAGCGAGCTTTTTTTTTTGCCTGATATTACAAACAACTATACTTTTCAGCACGATAACATTGGCACTTAAGTACAAAAAAAAAATTGACCGGAAAAATGCAAAATTGTAAAAAAAAGAAAAGAAAAAAAGAGGCCAAAATGCGTTAAAAAAACTATAAAGAAATGCATGATGCGGTTATCAAAAATTATTAAATAATAATAAAAAAAAACAGTGTGGCAACATTGTATTTGTCACTTGGGGTTTGACTCGTGTACGTCAAGCCATTAATCTTTTTTCGAAAAAAATCCCAACTTTTGTTTGCTGAAATAATAACCGCCAATCTTTCTTCAGTATAATTCGCCGACATCTTCTCTTTAATCGTCCGTCCACATGTGGACGAACGACAAAGCAATAAATTTCGCATCTCCTTCTTTTGGGATTCAGCCAATCGGCGCTCTTCTTATGCCAGTGTTTGCTACTGTATAAAATGGACGACTATCGCCGATAACACGCAATTTTGAAAAAAAAAAGTTTTTTTTTTTAAATATTTTAATATTTTTCCGTTTTAAGTATACAAAAACATGCTTGGATTAGCTAAAAACGCTGTCACAAAATGTGAAGGAAAACGGTCTGTAGTTTTTTAGTTTATCGAAAACAAAATTACCAACTTATCAATGCTAAATACAGGCACAATGTTAAGACAGTCAATAATGATCAAATGACTGGAAATTGTGATCTTGCAGAAGGGCAACTGACCGCCTTTATTTCTCAGACAGGGCTCAACTTTAAGAACTTTCTTGTTAAAGGGGCTAATAATTATAAATAATTATTTTTATACCTACAGACAGTAGTGTTTCTTGCTTTTGAAATCTTTAGTGCAGCAATTAGCAATTGCTACTGGTCAGGAGATTCGAACCCAGCTTCAGAGCATTCATTTGCTAGGAACGTTACCACTAGACCACTATATATATATATATATATATATATATATATGTGTGTGTGTGTGTGTGTGTGTGTGTGTGTTATTTGTTTATTATTTCTGATATTCATAAATGACCTCTCTGATATATATATATATATATATATATATATATATATATATATATATAGTCATGCACATACAGTACTGCTTCGCCATATCACAGCTCATCAGTGCGGCTAGACAGGATCGGAACCTGACCGCCCAAGGCTTCTAACCATTATGCTAATTGGCTGCTGTTGTGTGGGCTGTGAATTAACGATGCTTTAACATCGTCCGAAATACCTAAGCTCGATTTGTTTACACAAAGAGCATCACTTAATACGCTAATGGTAATTCGTGTACCACTTCCCAATATGCTCAACGCAAGATATATATATATAAGAAGGTCGTTCCAAAAACTAAAGCCTCCAATTTTTCCAAGCAAAAATATTAAAGATCTACGAAGACGGGAGCAGTACCATTAAAACGAGTGACCTTTTGTGCACCAGAATTTGTTTTTCTACATAGTCACCACCATTCTGAATGCACTTTTGCCAGGAATTTAATGATGCATCTCTGCATCTGATGCACGTCCATGACGGGTAGCTTTCTTAGAGTCTCACACCATCACGATCTGCAACAGAGACGAAACATTCAGATCATGAATGCATAAGCTCAGTCATCATAACAATGCAATTTGCTATCCCCCTCTGATCGATTCAGGCGAAATAAAAAATAAGAGCCATTACTTTTGGAACGCCAGAAGAAAACGATTTTTTTTATAAGATTGAACCTAATACTTTAATAGACTGTATATTATGTTTTCTTGTCATGTGGTTTGACAGCGCAGGCCATCTCACTTCATTTTTCTATTATCCTTTTTATTACTATCATTACTTGTTTGGGTTTCTTGTTGACTATTAACAATATTGTTGGTCTTGTAGCAATTATCTCTGAGGACTGCTTATGAATGCCTGTATATACATTAAATATATTAATATTAGAAAAGTTGGTTGGACATTATGCCATTAGGGACTTGTTTGAAAACTGTGCTTATATAGCACGAGTCATTGATGTTTTTTTTTTTTTTTATTGTAGTGCCGTTATTTAGGCTTAATGATGCGTCCAAAAACATACAACTTCATAGAAATTACATTTTTACTTATGATAGACACACACAAATATATAGGGAATCAATAATTTATTGGACTCATCTGAACGCATCAATCTAGTTTTATTTAAAATGATGCTGAACACTTCATACAGACAACATTCTATTGTCTTGATGCGTTTTGGAATTTATGTCTCAATGACCATTTTTATTATATATCTATATAAATAAAGCTCAACGTCTGTGTGTTTGTCTGTCTGTACACGAATAGGCTCTTAGATGGGTTACTATTATAATAAACTGACCACATACAATGATAGAAGACGTATCAAGGATCTGAAGTGGGTATGATAAAATGGTGCCATAGGGGAGGAGGAGGTCACTTATAAAGGGGAACCCTATGCAGGCTCACGTAGAGCTACCAAATTTGGCAGTATAATTCACCATAGTGAAAAGGGAAGTTTGATGGATTACACCGCTTACTCCCACCAATTGGGATGGGACCTCGGGGGAGGGGTTCACTTATAACTGGAAACCCTCGCTCACACCATTTGATGTACACTTGTAGAGTTACCAAATATGCAAGGAAACCAATCATGAGGTGGAGGAAGTTTAGACGGGTTACACCGTCCATCCTCGCCAAGACGAAAGGGAATATAAGATACAAAAAGCATGTAGAAAATAAATATTAGTGTAAAAGAATTTAAAAGTTATTTATATTGTTATATAATTTTTAAGAAGCTCTTTTTGAACCCAGTCAACGACGTGTACTTCTGCAAGTATATATACATACATATATATATATATATGGTATTGGGGGTGATTAATCGGAATCGGGAATCAGAAAAATCAGAACTTTTGAGGGTATCGAAATCAGGAAAATTTGAGTCTCATTTCCAATTCCTAAACGATTCTTTTATTTTTCCATGGGAATTTTAAACAAACAAACGCATATGTATTTATTTATTTATCAGAAGAATATTTATTTATAATATAAAACTAAAGGACACGGAAGTAGTATTCCTGGGTCCAATTTAATTATTTTATTGGTAATTTATGGCAAATAAAAAAATAATCAAGATCTCACTTACTTTTATTGTCTTATGAAACTCTTTAGAATGCTTACTTATTTTAGCACCTAGGTGATAAAAGTCAGTATGGTGCTCGGTAAAAATGGCACCGATAAAAAGGCACTGGCAAAATGGCTAAAATGAATAACTAGGTAAAAATGGCACTATGACAACAAGAAATTAGGACTGTTTGAGAAATGCCAGCTAAGATTCCATTCCCCTAGTTTAAAATAGGGGTAGGTCACTTAGTTTGAGTTTGAAAAAAGTCGGTTTAGTTAGGTTCAAATTCTGTAGAAGCATGTTTTTAACAAATGCTTATGTAATATATAGGACTAGGACAACAGCATATCCTTTTCATTATTTTGACTCGAGTGTGTATCCGTTGATATCTTATATATTTTTATATATAGTGATGTGGTTCTCGGTTGATTAAGTGTGTCTGTGTCAGATATATACTCAGGAGTCAAAACAATGAAAAGAATATGCTGTTGTCACAATCCTACTAATAACAAACTAAAAGGATATCGTTGCTGGTTGGAAGAATCAACCTCTCAAATTTTCGCATGCGCATCTCCCTCCTAACACCAACCATCCATAACCGTTACAAAGAATAAAGACATATTGTTATTTTTATATATTAGTGTGTCGTCCTTCTTTTGAACACAACAGAAATAAAACAAATGCAAATTAGTTAATCTTGTAACTGATATTGCTTATGCATAAGCATTATATAAAATTATATAAAATTGTAAATTAACTTGAAATGAAGCATGTTAGCCCCCCCCCCTGATATTTTAAGGGTTTCCATACAGGTGATAGACATAGTTCCTCAACTATTTTGAAAGATTATACATATAGGAAAATTAGACTCTGCTGAAAAAAAAACCCCAAACAAACCGAATATAGGGAGTCTGTTGGCCCCCGTATGGCAATCTCCTGTCACAAGCAAGGCACATGCATCCACTTTGTTATGAGCCTGCATGGAAGTAGTAATGTTCAGAAAACTGTGATGAGAATGCGTATGTCAGTGCACGTGTGCATTCTGGTTTAATTGGAAATAGTAAAATATAAAATATTTTGATTTTCTCGTTAATGCACCCCCCCCCACAAAAAAAAAACTTTTGTATTTATTTATTTTAGATAATAAAATAAAGTTCAATGGTGTTCACCCTAGGTGGATTAAGATGGCTTTCTCTAGAGGAGGAAATTTCATCGGAATATAAATATAAACAGTCCTCGGTCGCATGTATATCTCCAGCAGAGGAGATGACGATGCTAAGGATTTGCAGTTTTTGCAAGGAGATGTCAATGTCGTCTTACATACAGCGCTTGGTATTCCTAAATGGTTATAGATTTGGTATTGACCAGGCTCAGTGTTGCTTAACTTTGGTGATCTAATGAGAACCGGTGTGTCAACATAATTATGCTGTATACTATAGAGATTTTGTGAATAAAAATTCGGTCTTAATGTGGTGGTATCAGTGTTTTACAGTTCATAGCAATTATTAAATTTAGTTAAATACTTGATTTATTGATCTCCTCTTTCAGAAATTTGATAAAAGGTCAAATGTTTATTAAGATGAGTATTACTTATTCATTTATTTATTGCGGACTATTATCCTCATCATTTAGTTGTTATTCCTCTGGCCTTCGTAGTAACCACCTGACGGAGGCCAAAGGAATGGTTGGCCGAAACGTCGTGAAACAATGACAAAAAAGATGAGGGTAATAGTTCGCAATAAATAAAAGAATAAAAGGTCAAACGTTGGTTTGATGAAAATGTTTCTGTAGAACTAACTGAATTCGAACATGGCACATCCAGATTTCCAATCCGCGTAAATATTTGTTTAATTTCTTTAAATTAAAATTAGGAATCAGTCCATCCGTCCACTGTTTTCGATAGGGCTCTGTCCGTTGGTTCATCGATCTGTTATGATCAATTTTGAAATTACTTTTTCATTGCCAACCACACAAATCGAATCCATTCGTTATTTTATTATTTCCTTATTATTAACCAATATTTCTATATATACGTATGCACAAACCAATATTTCTATATATATGTATATACAAACCAGTCTTTCTATATATATGTATATACAAACCAGTCTTTCTATATATATGTATATACAAACCAGTCTTTCTATATATACGTATGCACAAACCAATATTTCTATATACGTATGCACAAACCAATATTTCTATATATATGTATATACAAACCAATCTTTATGTATATATGTAATAACACATACTTCTATAGTTTGTTGGAATATATAATTGATCATCTATATAATGTTCTGCTTGTTCCTTCCTTAGTTAGTCCGTATGTTACGCTTTTAAAAAGGCCGAATACAATTTTTGAAGGTCGAACTGCTTCAAAAAAGGCCAAATTTGCGAAATTGAGCTGTAACAAAGTCAATCTGGCAACTCTGGACAAGAGTATGAGAGTGACCTTCCTTTGATGTAGCCTCGTTTTCGAATACCATAATAACAATATATGATCATTGTTGTAATGGTGTGAGAAGAGAACTCATAGTAATTTTGACATGCAGCAGTCCTTCACTGAAGAAAGAAGTCAGCAAAACGTTACGTAAAAGGGAACATTCAAGAGAAACAGGGCAAAGAAGAATAATATCTGCCAAGAGCTGCTTGACTGAAGGAATAAGTTAAATATTGTCTCTAATTATGTGATTTCATATTGATCTATGTAGCACAATGTTACTTTCTGAGTATTATTAGTACTTATTAATTTATCTCATTTGGATCAATTCTATATTTAAAATACAATTTATACTACTTTTATTGTAAAAGTCAGCGAAATTAACGATTGTCTCTTACAATGTGATTTTATTATTTGTATTGAACTGTGTAGCACAATATTACTTTCAGAGTATTATTAGTACTTATTAATTTATCTCATTTGTGTCAATTTTATATTGAAAATACAATTGACAATATTTTCATAGAAATGTTAATAAACTCGTATTTGCTGTATATTATTGATTTTTCTGTCCTATCCAGAAAAGTATCAGCTTTATCAAAACATATTTGTTGATTAAATATATTTCTTATTATGAGGAATTTTTATGGATATTGCTAGTAATAAATAATCGTTAAATACATTTTCAGATGCTTCAAGGGTAGTCTTCAGTGATGCAGTGCCCTCATTTCTGATTTCGAGTTTCTCATCGTATCGGCTCAGACAGCAACTGCAACAGTGCAAACGCGCGTATGCAAATGCATGCAAAATGATGTCATCAGAGAGAATAAAAAACTTTAAAAAGGAGATCATGTAAGAAACACAAAGAACATTTGAGATCACGTGAGAGAGTGGATGACGTTCAAGAAAACGATCACGTGAGGGACGTCACTGTGGTAATGAGAGAATTAGGAAATAAATGTCGTTCAACAAAAAAAGCCAGTTGAAGTTCTTTTTCATTCTTTGTCAGCTTTGCAACTGTGATCACAACGTGTTGGTTCCCGGACAATGTTACACAACCCCAAACTGACACCGGATGCACCAGATCATCTCCTTGAAAGCTATCGATTACGTGTGGCGACATCGAAAAAAATCATGTTTTGACAATCTTCGGCTTTCTCTGTAACGACATGTCAATAAGCATCAACCAATGAGATTCAGTATAAGTGTAATCGTGAAAGAGACTAAAAAAACAAAAAAACAAAACTTAAGTTACTTTGGAGTTCATCCTTCGTCCCATTTTCTACTAAATTCTTTTGAGGGCTCGGGTATTTTAGCCAAATCAATTTGGACGCAGCATTTTATTCATTATTTGCTTTAAAGAATAGAATCTAACTGTTACCATTATACTTATTTTTGTATAGTTTGTCGGAATGTGTAATTGATTGGCTATTATAAGTAATGTGTGTGTGTGTGTGTGTGTGTGTGTGTGTGTGTGTGTGTATTCATTTGAAACCATATTAATTCCAGATATTGGAAATTCTGTTATAAAACTGCATCAAATTGTTCCTCCTCTGGCTTTAACGTTTTATTCCTTTTTGCCAAATAATTCTGCCTGTTATCGTTGAAATAATAAATGACAATTTTCTCTCCTTACAAATTGCTAATTCTCGATTATTCCATGGAATTCATGAAAAATAAAAATACATCCATTAAATTTTCTGAAAGAAATCTCCAATGATTTCTGTAAAAAACAAAAACAAAACAAAACTAAAAACAAAAACAAAAACAACACAAAATCCAACCAATTCCAACAAAATGATTCGATTAAGAAATAAAAAAAGCTCAAATAAAACCTTTTAGTGGGAAAAGAATGCCACGACGAAATGAAAAGAATTCAAACAATGCATTTTAAGGGAAAAAATTTATTGTTGAAACAGAGAATTCTATTCTGGTATCCCCCCTCCCCTCACAAAAAATATTCATTTGTTGAACGCAACTGAGCTGAGTAAAGTGCTTGAGCCGTTTTTAACAAACATCTTGAGCCAATTTCAATTAAATGTTTAAAAGCAAAAAAAAAAAAAAAAAAAAAGATAATACCTTTATTTCTAAAAAGAATGTGAAAACATCCCAATCAATATATTTTATAGCCTCAATCAATAATTATGCCCCAGCGTGTAAAGTTACCATACTGAGTGATTCCCTCTCATGGCACATTTGCTATTACTACTTAATATTTATTCCTTTTTTAAATAACATGTGATCGGTTGTATAGCCGGAGTATATAGCGAGTGTATATATTTGAACAAACACGTATCCATGTTATAGACATTGTAACGGTGTATATACGCACGTGTCTTTAAACGTGTATAACATAACGTGTTATAATCGCCTAGTAATAGTATATATATATATATATATATATATATATATATATATATATATATATATATATATATATATATATATTATAGTAAATGATTATGTCAGCCCCTTTAAGAAACTCGTTTCTTATCGTTGAGCACATTCAGTTGAAATAAAGTCGGTAAATTCAGCTCACACGCGCAGATCATCATATAATGATTAGATCATTCTGGCAGACGTTAAAACATAAAAAAAAATAAATGTTTAAACTTCAACTGCATTTCTCGCGGTTAACGGTGGCCGACTGGATTTGGTCCTTGCTAATGGAGTCAGAGACGGCTTCGTTGCTGAGTTTGAATCTATCGACCAGTGTTATTCGTGACACCCTGCACTGATGATTCCCGAAAAGATGAAACACTAGTGTCTATAGGTATTATATCATTATAGTAAATATATATATATATATATATATATATATATAGTGTCCAAAAAGTCACTGAAGGATTTTGAACTTAAAAAGATTCTTTATTTTTGATGATATCTTTCTATAATTTTAAGACGATCTGACTAAGATATCAGGACATTTCCAAAATTGCAAAATTCAAACAATCTTTATTTATGAAAAATAATGTCTTTTAAATGTGGCCGATTTTATTATCCCTCGCTATGGAAATGTCAAATGGCCACCACGTTCCAAGACTTGACTAATCTCGACTTTTTGTTGTGGGGATATTTTAAAGAAAGGGTGTATTTTAACAAACCGACTACTTCCCTAGATGAGTTTGTAATTAAAGGATACTCTAACTTAACCTCTAAGCCCGATACCCAAGATCGCCATGGGCATGGAGCATGTGCATACATTAAAGACGACTTTCCATGTGGCAGAGACATCTCCAGAGAAGATCCTAATTTACCCTATATGTGCTTCTATGTTGTGCTTGCTCACACTACCGCGTTCATATTTGTACTCTATCGCCCCCACAAGTATCTTTAAAAGCATATTTGAGAAAATTGACCACGTCCTGTCTGCGTACCTCTCAGCAAACATTCCCATCTGTGGAAACTTCAATGTTCACAATGTGGAATGGTTAACCCACTCAAATAAGACCAATGACGAGGGGAGGTTCTATCACGATTTCTCCATTGCTTATGACCTCACTCAGATTGTTCATGAACCCACCCATGTCCACGACACTGACAGCCAATATGCAAGTCTCCTAGACCTTTTTCTCACAACTAGCTCTGAGCTGTGTTCATCTTCCGTTCTGTCTCCAGTGGGATCTTCCGACCACTCTGTTGTATCACTTAAGATAAAAATAAAATATAATAGGTCCTCAGACGTACCTCCCCATTGTACAGTATATCAATACTCCATGGTTGACTGAGATAGCTTCCGCACATTTATATCAGATCTACCTCTATGTTACATGTTTAAAAAGGATGTGTCCTCTATAGTATCAGACCTGACGGAATGGTTAATTGTAGGTATAGACCGTTTCATACCCTCGAAAAAGTTCAAGCAAAAACCTAACAGCTAGCTGTGGTTCTCTCCAGAATGTACTGCTGCCATTGCACACAGAAATTACTTTTTCCATTGCTTCCAATATAATAGATGTACTGAGACCAAAGCCGCCCCCAGGTCTGCCAGCAACCTCTGTAAAAAAGTAATTAAGAATGCGAGAAAGTTGTGCTCAATTCATCAAGTCCAAAGTAGCTAAGCAGCGGCTAGGGTCCCATCAGTTTTGGCAAATAGCAAACAGAATTCTGAACAGAAGTGTGTGCTTTATCCCAACTATTATCAATGGACCTGAGGTAATCTTGTCAGCAGCAGATAAAACCAAACTCTTTGCCAAGATCTTTGCAAAGTCGGCAAACTCTCAGTATTTCCTTGTGTATCTGAAAACATGCTATGTGACATACAAATATCTGTATGCGATGTTGCCAAGCTAATCAAAAACCTTGATTCCAGTAAAGCAACTGGCCCTGACGTTATTTCAATTATAGTGCTCAAAAAGCTTCAACCAGAACTAATGCCTATACTTACAAAGTTATTTAAGCATTGTCTTAAGGAGAAATGCTTCCCAACACATTGGAAAATCTCATCAGTATACCCTGTATTTAAGAATTCAGGTAATCGCTCATCTCCCTCTCAATACAGACCAATAAGTCTCCTGTGCATCATGAGTACGCTGCTGGAATCTGTGTTAAATAGAGAAGTAGTCAACCACCTCAGCAAAAACAACCTTCTTAGTGACGTACAATATGGTTTCCGTTTTGCTAGATCTACAGCAGACCTGCTTACAGCTATATCTCACAGTATTAGCAAATCTCTCGATGAAGGCTTCCTCTCTAGTGCAATTGCTCTTGACATATAAAAGGCCTTTGATAAGGTATGGCATAAAGGTTTACTTCACAAGATCTCCAGCTATGGTATAGATGGAAATATCTTCTCAATTATTAAATCATTTCTCTCTGATAGCTTCATAAGAGTAGTAGTTGATGGGCAGAAATCAGAAGCTCTCAGTATTAATGCTGAAGTCTCTCAGAGGTCCATCCTGGGCTCAACTCTCTTCCTGATCTACATTAATGATCTAAATCACAGCCTTACATCATTCATAGACATTTATGCTGATGACACTACTATCTATGGTAGCACATCAAAGACCATAAACGACCAAGTTCTCTCTGATTTTCTCTCCTCTGATCTTGAGCATGTGGTACAATGGGGAAAGAGATGGCTGGTTACTTTTAATGCATCTAAAACCAAGCTTCTATCTTTACACCATCTATGCTCTGATACCAATCTGGCATCGGTTGAAATGAATGGCTCTCGTCTTGGGGAAGCTCCATATTTTGACAAGCTTCTGGGCTTGACCTTTACTCCTGACCTGAAATGGAACATGTATATCAAATCCATTGCCAAAGTTGCTGGAAAAATGGTGGAATCCTTCTATCGCTGCAGTAGATATCTCACTCCTGATGCAATTCTCTATCTATATAAAAGCCAGGTACGTCCAATGATGGAGTACTGTTGCCACATCTGCTGTTAGAAGCAGTTTATCCTGACTTGACAGAGTTCAAAATAAACTTTGTAGCTTAGTGGGTGATGCCCTTTTCTCTTCCTTGCAACCTCTTTCACACAGAAGAGATATTGCGAGCCTATCTCTGCTTTATCGTTATTTTCATGGCAAGTACTCAGCTGAGCTTCAATTTATAGTTCCCCCTCGCCAAACTTTCACTCGTCTAGCCAAAACCACTATTAATAATTTACCACACTCTTTATCTGTGCCTAAACCTAAATGTAGATCCCATGAACAAAATTTCTTTCTTAGACCTGGACGCCTGTGGAACTCTCTTCCAATCGCCTTGTGGAGAAAGAAAGCAGCTGCATGTTTGTGCCTGCAGAGCACAAATTGAGAATGAAGATGGCACCCGCAGGCTTTTATGTGGAAAAAAGTCTCGTGGAATCTCGGGGAATCTCGGAGAATCTCGTACCTTGGTTCCATAAATAACGAGGAAAGGAAAGCGGGAGGACAGACGGTTTTTAGTCACTAAAGCGAACGGACGTGTGTAAAAGAAGAGGTAGAAGAAAAGAGTGTGGTGAACGAAACAAACAACGACTCGGTTGAAAGTAGAGTTGTAACGAACACACGCCTGCTTTCCAGTTGACTACAATCTGATTGTCTTCAAGTCCAACGTAAACAAGTTCTTGATGCCCCCCCCCTAAGTAATCCAATTAAAAAAAAAAACCTACTTATGTTTACTATGCTATAATCACATTGACTAATGTATACCAATTAATCCTTATTCTCGAGTGGCCTCCGGGCCTTGATAAGTGGTGATTCCTGTGTAAAAAAACAAAAAACAAAAAAACTTGAAACCCTGCAGAATTGAAGAAAAACACCAGGAACGAAATAAGGGAGTTAAATCGTAATTCAGAGATTCTGCAATCTGTTATGAATAATGTTTTGGAAAGAGCACAAATATGTGAAGCTGACAATGGGCAACATTTAAAAGACATTATTTTTCATAAATAAAGATTGTTTGAGTTTTGCATGTTTGAAAAAATTTCCCAATAACTTAGTCAGATTGTGTTAAAATTACAGAAAGGTATCATAAAAAATAAAGAATCTATTTAAGTTCCAAACTTTTCAGTGACTTTTTGGACACGCTGTACACACACACACACACACACACACACACACACACACACACACACGCACACACACACACACACACACACACACACACACACACACACACACACACGCGCGCACGTGCACAAGCACACACGCACACACGCACGCACGTACACTCATACACACACACACACACATATATATAGTTGCTGCATTTAATCACATAAATTAATATATGAAAATATAATTTTATGCATGTATTTTCAGTATTTACTTCAACAGTGATCAATACATAGGTAGAACAAAGTAGTAAGTTATGAAAATATATATAGCTACACAGAATCTTCTGCGTTTCATTCTTGTGAGAATTCGTCAGGCTTATGCGAAAAGTTGTGGTTATAGCGTCTTTATATATATGCACATGCTATTGAATTTTCTTGTTAGCTAAGCAGCTTCCTAGTTGCCACCGCACCCATCCTAATCAGCCAATGGACGGGCACTTACAGGACAAAAGCACAGTTGACTTCCGGTTCACCCCTCTCTTTGTATGTTTATGGGAAGGGTAAATATCCTTTTGTTGTAGTAAGCTGACATACTTTCAGCTTAGGTGTAGCTAGATATGTTATTTTGTGTTTTAGTTTATATTTCGGATGCTATGTTAGTTTACATATATATATATATTTTGAAAATTTTTCGAGGGGGGGGTACAGAATTTAATAATGGCTTAATACAGACCAATCAACATAACGATTTTAAAAATAAAACATAAAAATAAAGGTTAGCTAACCAGGTTTCGTTCCTCACTCAACAGAGCTAAATCGAGGAAAATACAATTAAAAAAAAAAGTCATGAATATGGCGGGAGGGGGAGGAAAAAATAAACGGGGGGAAAAATTACATAGAGACTAAATTAAGTCCTAAAAGATTTTCTTTTTGCTTGCAAAGAGAAGGTCTCAAAGACTAAATAAAAATAGTCTCTAGAATTTTTAAATGAAAGGTCGAGTGCAACTTACTCAAGATCGTAAACATGTCAGCACTGAAATCCGTGGCACACGCATGGTTATTTATAAGGTGTTCGCAAATTGCAGAACAATACGTGTTATTCAGAACATTCGAGGGTGAAAATTTTGTTTAACAAATCTTTGCTGGTACAAATGGAAATCTAATTTTTGCGATGTTCGCCCAACATAGTGCGCACTGCAACTACATTTAAATAAATAAATAATAGAATTATTATGGTGGCGGGCAACATAGATCTGGTTGAAAAAACAACACGTGGATTCGATGCAAAATAACACTGTTACACAGACAAAGAAATTTACTTAGCAAATCGGTCGCTGATATTACCTAGCCAAGGTAGACGTAGGTAAACAGGACATCTATTAAATGTGATTTCTTTAGGTTTATAAAAATTGGAAACTTTCTTATTAATAATAGTTTCAACAATATCTAAGGGGTAACGATTATTACAAAGGGTTTTAGTAATAAATTTAAGCTCGTCATCCAGATTAACTTTAGAACAAATCATCAAGGTCCTATGTGCTAAAGTCTTAATTAAATTGTATTTTTGGTTTGTACGACAAAAAGAGTTCCAACGCGTATAGAAATCGGTAAAAGTTGGTTTACGATAAACAGAAGTAAGAAAACACGAGGATGTCTTGGACACTAGCAAACCAAAGAAGGGAACTCAAAGAAAGTGGACGTTCACCAATAGTCGAATGGAAAATAGTAAGACAAGCAGTACATCTAGGGACCTAGACGATCCATGTGGATTATGCCTAAATGAACAATTTTCTATCTATTCTTTAAAGAACAGCAACATCTATTAAACTCCAACACCAACATCTATTAGTAGGAGAGAAATAGAATACAACTGTGTGATAAACTTTACTCTAGGATAGTGATACAAAATAAATTTTGAAATTGACAATACAATAGAAAATAAAATAAAAAATAAAATAAACATATATATTCATAAATAAGTCTATACACACATTATGTATATATATATATATATATATATATATATATATATATATATATATATATGTGTGTGTTATGTTAGTTTATATATATATATATATATATATATATATATATATATATATAAACTAACATAACATCCGAAATATAGACTAAAGCACAAAATAACATATCTAACTACACCTAGGCTGAAAGTATGTCAGCTTACTACAACAAAAGGATATCTACTCTTCCCATAAAGCAAGGGGTGAACCGGAGGTCAACTGTGTCTTTGTCCTGTAAGTACCCACCCATTGACTGATTAGAATATGCATGGTGGCAACTACGAAGCTGATTGGGTAACTAGAAAATTCAATAGCATGTGTGTATATATAAGCCCATGATAACCACAACTTTTCGCATAAGCCTGACGAATTCTCACAAGAATGAAACGCGGAATATTCAAAGGAAAGAAAAAAAGAAAGTTGATGCAGCTTTTTTTTTCTAGTTGAAATAAAAGGCATTTATGCATGGTATTTTCCAAACTACACCTTCATCTTGGTTTTACCATTATCTTTGTTTCGTTGCTACACAGGTTTTTCAAATCTCCATCACCGGCATGTGCTTTGTCTCACTGTAGCTGCCCACGTGGTTCCTTTTTTCCGATTTTTTCTTTTCCTTCTCTTCCTCTGCTGTGACGTCACCTCGCGCACCAGCTCGATCATTTGCATATGTATCATCCCACTGCTGCTACATATGCGTCAGCATCTCTGTTACAACATGATAATTGCAACGATAGTAACAAACCATTCAGTATAATCAAAAATACCTTTGTTCTTTTGCCGAAACGATTTTCTTTTATTGAAAAGGGATAAATGTTTTCAGTAGGCTTGACGAGTTTCTATGAGATGAAATATTAGGAGAAAGTAGAATAGAAAAAAAGATTAGTATATTCTTGAGTTTAATCAAAAGTCATCACTAAAACAATCGATGATAAGGATTAATGAGATGGTTAAATTGATAGTTAAAAAATGATGAAGACGATGACCGACCTAGAAAGCAGCAATTCTTCTCCCTTTGTCATACACATTGTCGATGGACGAGGTCTAAAGAACAAAAATAGGGAGAAATGAACGTTATGAGCCTACTGAAAATCCACTATAAACTCTCCATATTTATTTCAGAATATACACGGGATGATAAAGGAAAGGGTTAATACCTTTTTTCTCAGTGCTTTGTCTTAATTTTCAATTTTCATTTGCTTTCGTTAAATTTGGTGAAATTCAATTTTTAATTATTTTTTAATCCTTTGTTCTGCCAACAACAGAAGCAGTAAAAACAAAACTATGGCTGAATTGAAATAAAGTCTGCGAAACATGATTGTTAGAAGAAAGTTGTTTAGAAATGTGCAGAAAATCTTGATCCAAATGTAAATACTAGTGTTGAGGACAATTAATGAGAATCAAGATTCGGAAAAATCAGAACCGTCTAGGGTATCGGAATCAAAAAGATTTGTTCCTATTTTTTTATGGCCAAAAGCGATTCTTTTATTTATTTATTTTTTGTTCAAAACTTGATTTTCTTTTGCTAATAGTAATGATGAAATGATGAATGTTTCTTGATTTTAAATTAACACTAAAACTAAAATCTATAAATCACTCTCACAAACGTATTTTTGTACCTGCAGAAATATCTGCACATATTACATGGGTTTTTAAGGCAATCTGAAAATAATAAAAAAGACAACCTTATAGTTATATATATTTAGAAATCTAAAAAAAAAAAAAAAAATCAGAATCGGTAATTGTATTGGAATCGAGTAAATATTGGAATCGTCTCATTACTGCTAAATACAAACTGCTTATTTTCTAGAATGTTTGAAATATGATTCTTGATTTACTGTAAAAATGAATTGGACAAACATACGAATGCCCTCACAAAAAATGAAGTTTGTGTGTATTAGTGTTACTTGTGTTACACAGACATTTGATTTGAATTAGTCAGATGTTTATTCTCATCTCGACTGTCATTTTCACAATGTTTCAGGCGAAGTAATCTCCGACCGTCTTCAGGTGTACTTGTCGAACTCAGGAATCTTTCTGTCCTACTCGGGAATCTGCATGGAATTTCGAACGTGATACGATCTCGGGAAAGAGATATATATCGTTTGAAGTAGTGAAGTGGTCTTAAATCAGGTATGTTGCAGTTTAGATGAGCATCCTTGTCGAAGCGGTGTTCTTAATGTGACGTCTCTCTACCAGCCAATAACAACATTGCAAAAGAAAAGACCCAGATGTACTTATATTCATTACATCAGAACAGAGCCCTTTATTTAATCCATGTAATCTGTGTAGCATGCTCTCTTTCCATCAGTTAGAAGTCTTAAGTAATTTGTAAGTAATTTTTAATCTCTATTCAATTATAGATTGTACTCAATTCTTGGCTAGTAGATATATATTGTTTTTACTCTTTTTACATCAAAAAATGCATATGGTCACTTGGACGTAAGTGGCTACTATTTGGAATTATGTCTAACAAGAGACTGTGGGGAGTTGAGTCACGAGATGTCTGTTCACATTACATTTAAACATCTGAGTGTTAGTACAGTCAGGAAAGTAGGAAACCAGGGGAAATTCCAAAATTTAGCAGCCCAAGGGAATAAACTAATCGAGTAGAAGACTTTCTTAGATCTAGAGACCTTAACAGTGAAGAGGTGAGATTTTGCTGTTTGTTAGGTTAGTCAGGAGAATGTACATCGAGAGGGCACAAGTGCTATAAGTTCATCAGAGCACATTCCATTAAAGTACTTGTGAAATGGACACAAGGATGCAAAATTGTGGCGATGGGGCAGAGATTGGAGCTTAGTTTTTGGAACAGAACCTATTAGATTAAGATAAAAAGCCAAGATGTGACATCAATACTCCATGCATGGATGAATGGTTACTTTGTTAATATATAAATCTTGTACCCTTGTCTGATTGGCTATAAAACTAACATTATTTTATCATATTTATGTGAGATAACAGTGGTCTAGTGGTTAATGACACTGACTGACAACCTGGGTGTTGCAAGTTCGAATCCAGTTCGTTTCACAAAATTACTTTCACTTATGATGTTCCCAACCTTCTTGTGGTCCCTCTAGTAAGTACCCGATGTCTTTCTAAAAAGAATTATGACAAGAAAAATATCAGGGAAACCAATGCCAACAATAGAATTTTTGGATTCATACGATGATGATGATAATGATGATGACTATTTTTATGTTGTTACCTTGTCTCCCAAAGGGTTAATTATTTTCTACATTTATATTCTCTTTGAAAAATGTAATTAGTTTCATGTCAGACCAATGATTGCTGTTTACATTCTGAACTGCCATTTTGTTTCTCATTGAGTGCCAAATAAAGATTTTACCAAATTTGTTCTGCAAGTTTAAGAAATCAATTATAGCATAATTAGTTCTGCAATTATTGATTTACTTTGATTTCTTATTCCCGAGTATTTTATTAACGACTGAACTTCTAACTTGCTTATGCCAACAAATAAGTCAGGGTTTTATATTTCTGAATTTTTTTAGATGAGGATTGATTATTTTTATTATTTGGATTCTTTGGACTACTGTCTCATCTTGAGTGTTATTCTCAAAACGCTTCGGTCGATATAACTCCCGACCTTCTTCAGGTGTATCTTGTTAAACTTAGAAATCCTTTTGTTAAACTCGGAAAATCTGCATACAAATTTCAAACTGAACTTTTTATTTAATCCATGGGAGTCTCATGTTGTTGTTCCGTGAGCCATTGCTGAGTAAAAGTCCTAAATAATTCACAATTGTATTTGAGTGTTCCCCACACTGAGGATTGAACCTTCAACCTTCAGAAGGGTGTAACTTACAATTGAATTTTACTAAGTACTTTATCCATTATGCCACAGTGGCAT
This sequence comes from Euprymna scolopes, assembly GCF_053919585.1. Lineage (NCBI taxonomy): Eukaryota > Metazoa > Mollusca > Cephalopoda > Sepiida > Sepiolidae > Euprymna > Euprymna scolopes. The sequence goes on from NC_136495.1 coordinate 77,066,785, forward strand.
GACGAAATGAGAGCTTGCTCAAAATTCCATGCAAATTTGTAGAGTTTGACAATAATTCACTAGTTTTACAAAATACATATTGAAGAAGGTCGGAGGTTATATCGATCGAAACGTTCTGAGAATAACATTCAAGATGAGAACAGTAGTCTGAATAATCCAAATAATATGATGCCAGATTTATTCATGTAAAGAGACCAAGTGTCTCATCTGTTCAATTTTATTCACCGTAATCTTAGCCCTAGCCCTAATCTTAATCATAATCCTAACCGTAACGCTGAATCTGTTGTATCCAAAACTGCTTTGTACTTTCGGCTTTCACAATCTCACAACTCTACGCATTGCAAACTGAACTTATTTATTCACACAAACGAAACAGATTTTTTTTTTTGCTTCTCATAAAGTCAGTTATTTGTATTGCTCACAACTGAGGCTTTTCTTTATTTTTAGAAATCTACTATAAGACCATATATGGAATATTGTTGTCATATTTGGGCTGGTGAATCTCTGTCCCATTTGAAGATCCTTGATAAATTGCAGAAACGTATTTGTAATTTGTTTGCCTCTATTCTTTCTTCTTCTCTGCCACCTCTTTCTCACATATGTGATGTTGCTAGTCGCAGTCTTTTTTTTTTTTTACTTGGGAGCAACCACTTAAGACCTAAAGGCCACTCTAGGATAATGGTTAATGAATGTAAGATGGTAGTGTAGTAATTGTTAATGGTATAGATTTGGTAGAATTTGATTATCTATGGGGGTGGCTCAGCAATAACTTGTTTACATTGGACTTGAAGGCTACTATGTTGTATTCAACCAGGAAGTAGGCCATCAGAACAGTGTTCCACAAGCGGACGGTTCTAGGAAAGAAGCTTTGTTCATAAAATCTGTGTTTAGATTTAAGCATAGATAGAGAGTGGGGGGAAATTGTTGATAGTGGTTGTAGCTAATCGAGTGATTTTTGTGAAGGTTTGGCAAAGGGAGATCATAGATTGAAGACCTTGTATGAGTATTGTTGTCATATTTGGGCTGGTGAATCTGTGTCCCATTCGATGGTTGTTGATAAGGTTCAGAAGTGTATCTGTAATTTAATTGGCCTTCACCCTTTCTCTCACAGACTTGATGCTTCTAGTTTTTGTCTTTTCTATGAATACTATTATGTCATGAGTTCTTCAGAATTTCTTGCTTTATTCCCTGCTAAATTTGTTCCTGCACGTTTGGCTCATCTTCATTAATCTGGAATTTTGATATTTCATTGTAATACGCCTTCCTATTCTAGTAGCTTCTTTCCAAGAACTGCAGGTTTGTGGAACTCTCTTCCTGCTGGCTGTTTTCCTCCTATGTATACACTTGGTCATTTCAAGACTAAGGTTAATAGGTATCTCCTGTCTTTGCAATAATCATATTTTGTTCTTATTTCCTCCTTACATGAAGCGACTTCACATTTTGTCCTGAGCAATTTCCATTAAAAATAAAAAGATAAATTAGAACAAGTACTAGAAAAAGATCGGCAGTATATTCTATGGGACATGGAAATACAAATAAACGCATCTAATCAAGAAATCGGATAATAATTACGCGAATAAACTGGAAGGGAATTGTGTGTTCATACCTTTTCTATAGTTATTAGTGCACAATTTAACAGATCAAATGGGGAGTTTGAACTGTGTTTTTTTTTACTGTTATTTCACCTCAAACAAGGCACAGTGCCACTTGGATGTAAGGGGTTGCTATTTGGGGCAAAATTTGTAGGGATATTATGTAGGGAGTCGATCCGTGAGGTATCTGTTCACATTACACTTGAACTTCTGCAGGTCAGTACAGTCACAGAATCAGTGACCTGGGAAGGAATTCCAAAGTCTAGCCGTTTGAGGGAAGAAACTATTAGAGTAAAAAGCTTCTTGGCATTTAGGGATCTCTACAGCATAGTGGGATTTTGCTGCTTGTAGGGTTAGTCAGAGATATTTACTTCGAGAGGGTACAAGTCCATTAAAATACTTATAAAACTGGCACAGGGATACAACATTTTGGGGAGATGACAGAGGTTGGAGTTTGGTTGATAGTACAGGATTTATTAGCTTGGTAACTCTTTTTTGAACCCTGTCCAAGAGCGAGGGATTTGTGGCAGATGCACCAGCCCATATGTGGTAACAATACTCTATGCATGGAGGAATGATGACTTTGTAGAGATACAGGATACGCTCAGGGGTGAGCGCACACCTTCTTCACAGCAGCTTTGGCAATGTCCTCAATGATTTTATTCCAATTCATGTTGCCTGTGAATGTTAAGACGAGGAGTTTAAATAATGAACTCTCAGCTAGGATGTTATTAGTCATGGCAATCGGTAATTGAGAAAGTTTTTTATGATTGTTAAAGGAAAGAAGCTTAGTTATTATCCACTTACGTCACCATTCCACTACAGACTGGATATTCTATAGTCTGCCATGACATCCATTAGGTTAATCATGCACCTCACTTGTATTGGTGTATGGATGTATATGAATAAGGACAGGTGTTGTGTTAATAATGGTCATGTGAGGAGGATGTGTTTTATAAGATGAAAATATTGTTTTTTTCATGTGGTTTTTGAAGAATCGATAAAGTTGCAACTGAATCAGATGACACAAACAAAACCCTCAGGCTCAAATGTTGACTCAAAGTCATGATGATGATGATGATGATGATGATGATCATGATCATGATGATGATGGTGCTGATTATGGTGGAGATGATTGTAGTGATGATAATAATGATGGTGGTGATGATATTGATGATGGTGATGACGATGGTGGTGATGATGATGATGCTGATAATGCCAATTATGGTGGTGATGATGGTGCTGATGATTGCCGTGGTGATGATGATGATGGTGGTGGTGATAGTGATGACGATGCTGGTGATGATGATGATGATGATGATAATGGTGATGATAATAATATTGGTGATTATGGTGATGGTGATGGTGATGGTGGTGACGATGATGCGTGATGATGATAGTGATGATGATAATATTGGTGATGATGATGCGTGATGATGATGTGAATGATGGTGATAATGGTGGTGATTAGGATGGTGTTGATGATCATGACCATGATTATGATGGTGATGGCCATAGTGGTGACAATTGTGGTGATGATGATAATGATGATGGAGATATTGATTATGCTGATGATGTTGATGATGTCATGACAATGGTGATGATATTGATTGTGATGATGGTGTTGGTGGCGAAGAATTGAATTGCCTTGAAGCATTTCACACATCAGAATCTAGAAAAGAAATCCTTAAAATTTACCCTCTAACATTACATAAAAAAATCTAACATTACATAAAAAAAATCTAACATTACATAAAAAAATCTAACATTACATAAAAAAATCTAACATTACATAAAAAAAATCCTCAGCTTGAGATTAAAAGAAAGAAAATCAAACTCTGCTCGACGTTCTTGTTTTTTGCTTCATAAGATTCAAACAAATAACGTAGAGATTAAAAAAACTAGCTGAAGTACTCACCCTTTGTTGTGTAACAGATTTTAACAATAATCTTAAAAAATACCATCACTTTACAGAGCTTTACTAAAGAGAACATTAATCCTTTATTACTGATGTAATTAATATGAACACATCCGGGTTCCTTCTCACAAGAATATGATTGGCTGATTAAGCCGTAAGTACTGACTGGTAGAGTTACCTGGCAGAAACAGTGAAAGGAGCGTCAAAAACCTCACGCTAAGGATATACCAGCTCTGGCCACCAAGGCAACTGGCTAAATTATTACTTGAAATGTAGCCACGACCACTCGAACTTCGAACGAATATATCGTAGGGCATATAAAGTATGCTACTATATTAATGAGTTTAATTCATGTTTAGACTGTTGTGATATCATAGCATCAGATGTTTAAGACTTTTTTTAGATAAGGACTGATAATTTGAATTATTTGGATTATTTAAACTATTGTTCTCATCTTAAATGTTATTATCGCAATGCTTTGGCCGATGTAATGTCCAACCTTCTCTAGACACATTTTGTTGAATTCAGTAAGTGTGCAATTTAAAACTAAACCCTTTATTTAATCTATGAGGTAGATTGCTCTTGTTATGTCAACCATTGTAAAAGTCTTAAATAATTCTTAATCATATTCTTTGTATCACCCGTACTGAGGATTGTCACTTAGAACTGATTATTACTTAGTACTTTATCCATAGTACCATACTGTGTTGCAGTATTTTTTAATGTTTGTTTTAATGTTGTGTAGGCATATATCGGGTTCATGTAATATGGGGACTCAGAACAGATGACGACAATAATGAGGGAGACATTTTATACATATTACGTCATGACGATGACTGTGACAATCCTTGGAGGTTTCATATTAATACGGACTGGGAGATATGATGAGTTCTTATACACATATAGAGAGGAGGAGATACTTCACTTATGATCACATAATCTTGTGTTATACCAAAGTTCGTTACAACATGATGATAAAAACACATTTACCTTTTTGTTGTAAAGAATGACGACACGAGACAAAGTTACAAACATAGTTGGTTTCTTTATTCTTCAATCGGCCGATCGGTGAAATCAGGAATTCAAACTTTGATATACATGGTCTATTTTTTCCTCCCTTCGCTTCTAAGGGGCTCTCCTCTCCAACTGACTCTAACTCATCAACTCTAACCCATCAACTCCTGACTGACAACTGACTTATCAACTCTAGACTGATCAACTTTTTCAACTCTTGGCTGATCAGCTGACTTCTAACTTCGAACCTTTAGATTCCTATATTGAGAAATCTCCTTTGTTTATGACGTCAGAAGTGTGTTTACAAATGTGACTAATTTTCACGTGGCTTTGCATATGTTTGTCCAAACACACTTTTGCCAAACAAAAGAATCCTCAATTCTAATTCTAACCTATTTTTAAACAATACATTTTTAATTTGCATTGTCCATTCTTTTAACTGACATATTTAACATTCAGATTTCTAAAAGAATGGGCAATCGACTCTTTTTCCGACATAAACAATATTTAACTATTTCTAATAGAATTAAAAATGGACTTAATTTCTAACATTCCATTGTTTATTATCGTTAACATTTGCATACAGGGTTCGATTCTAGCCTTATCCTAATATCAATTTCACTTATCCCTAATTTATTTGACTCACAGCAAATGTTAAAAAGGGGTAAATTTTTAGGAATGGTATTTGATGAGACTTGATTCTATTATACATCGTCATCAACATGTAACATTATCAGTTCCAGCTGAATAGTAAAATGTCAACATTTTTTTGTGTTTCCATTCTATGAAACAATCTGCCAACGAAGATTGTGACGATGGCTACCATATCCAGGTTTAAAGTGACCTTGAACAAACATTCAAATGTGGCTGTAAATATTGCCTACCTGTTTCGTTACATGGCTTGTTGCACTTTGCTACTAAGTTTTTACACTTTTTTTACGTTATTTTTTTACGTTATTTTTTTTACGTTATTTTTTTTACCTTGATAAATTTGATTTGATTTATTGTAACCTTCAACCTCCATAAAGCTACTTAGAACTGATTTTTATTATCGACAATTTTATTTTGAATTTGAACCTATTCTTGTTTTATATCTATCTATCTATCTATCTATCTCTCTCTATATCTATCTATCTATCTATCTATCTATCTATCTATATATATATATGTGTGTGTGTATTTTATTTGAATTTTATTATAATTATCATTTATTATGATACAATCTTATTATTTATTATGAATTTATTATTTATTATTATTTATCTATTTATTATTATGAATTTAGTATGAATTTATTATGAATTCGAACCTATTCTTGTTTTATCTATCTATCTATCTATCTATCTATCTATCTATCTATCTATCTATCTATCTATCTATCTACAAATTATTCTCAGCTTTCGAATATATAACTCCCTTGCCAAAACAAAAAGTGATTTTTTTCACATATTGTTTGAGATGGAATGGTGATATAATGGTGGAAAAAAAAAGCAAGTCATATCTCTTAGCATGGTTTGAATAAAGATATGTATAGACATATTTTAGAAACATTGTTGGAGTAGGAAAATATCGAAACTTGCAAAACCTTAAACAATGTGTATTATTTATTTGTATAGTTTTTGTTAAAATAAATACAATTTATTTTAAATTAGCTTTTCGAGATATAACTCCCTTGTGAAATCAAAAAGTCTATGTATTTTCTTATTCAAATCAATATAAACTACACTAAGACACATAATTTTTTCTTATTCAACCACCATATCTCTCTCTTTCTCTCTCTCTCTCTCTCTCTCTCTCTCTCTCTCTCTCTCTCTCTCTCTCTCTCTCTCTATATATATATATATATATATATATATATAGTAAGCCAATTCAACACAGATTAAAAAATAAACAAACATCTATTTGTTTATAAATCAAACGTCATCGTGTCTTCATCAGGATAGACACAGTTTTTTCCCCTTTTATTTCCTTGTGAAATGATGCCACTAAGAAAATACGATCCATGCGGTGCTATTCAACAGTGATTTTTAAATGTCCAAGCCAGGAGATATGTCAAGTCGTACGGGCAATGTAATATGAAGTAGTTTTTTTCTCTGTGATAAAAGCGCTGTTTAAGTTTAAATTCAAAATGTTTCTTAGTTATATATTGGATGGTGTCCTTATCCCTTCCGTATGTGGTCAATTATCGCCGACTTTTTAGTATCTCCACATATTGCAGCTTCCCAATGTTCTTCTGGTCTTCAACAAATAGCTATCAATAATAAAGTTAAATAGGGCGACATTCTTGCACTAACATTGTTCTATACATATTTTGCAATGATTATCTTCCCCACTTTTTAGAATTATAACATTGGTGTTCTCATGTTTTCGAACCACTGGTAAGTTTTAAATCTCACTCGATTTCATGTAAGATACAATATCTTCCAAACCCTTATATGGGAGCTCCTCTATCTATGACGCCGACTTTGTTGTTTAAACAGAGTAGGATATGCAGATTATAGTGCTTATAATATGGTACAACAATAATCAATGAAAATTGACTAGTCAGAATCATATTCGACTCGTAGCAAATGTTAAAAGGGTTAAATTCATAGGAATGGTATTTGAGGAGACTTGATTCTGTTATACATCATCATCAACATGTAACATTGTCAGTTCCAGCTCAATAGTAAAATGTCAACATTTTTTGTGTTTCCATTCTATGAAACAATCTGCCAACGAAGATTGTGACGATGGCTACCATATCCAGGTTTAAAGTGACCTTGAACAAACATTCAATATGTGGCTGTAAATATTGTCGACCTGTTTCGTTACATGGCTTGTTGCACTTTGTTACTAAGTTTTTTACACTTTTTTACGTTATTTTTTTTACGTTATTTTTTTTTTACCTTGATAAATTTGATTTATTGTAACCTTCAACCTCCATAAGGCTACTACTTAGAACTGATTATTATTATTATCGACAATTTTATTAGAAATTTGAACTTATACTTGTTTTATCTGTCTGTCTGTCTGTCTGTCTGTCTCTCTCTCTCTCTCTCTCTCTCTCTCTCTATATATATATATATATATATATATATATATATATATATATATTTATATATATATATATTCTATCTAGAAATTGTTCTCAGCTTTCGAGAATATAACTCCCGTGCCAAAATAAAAAGTGTTTTTTTTCACATATTGTTTGAGATAGAATGCTGATATAATGAAAAAAAAAAAAAGCAAGTCATATCTCTTAGCATGGTTTGAATAAGGATATGTATGTAAGGATATATATTCTCGAAATATTGTTGGATTAGCAAAATATCGAAATTTGCAAAACCTTAAACAATGTGTATTATTTATTTGTATATTTTTGGTTAAAATAAATACAATTTATTTTAAATTAGCTCAGCTTTTCAAGATATAACTCCCTGTTCAATGTCCAAGCCAAGAGATATGCTAAGTCGTACGGGCAATGTAATATGAAGTTGTTTTTTCTCTGTGATAAAAGCGCTGTTTAAGTTTAAATTCAAAATGTATCTTAGTTATATATTAGATGATGTCCTTTTCCCTTCCATATGTGGTCAATTATCTCCGAATTTTTAGTATCTCCATGTATTGCAGCTTCCCAATTCTTCTGGTCTTCAACAAATAGCTATCAATAATAAAGTTAAATAGGGCGACATTCTTGCACTAACATTGTTCTTTACATATTTAGCAATGATTATCTTCCCCACTTTTTAGAATTATAACATTAATGTTCTCGTGTTTTCAAACCACTGGTAAGTTTTAAATCTCACTCGATTTCATGTAAGATACAATATCTTCCAAACCCTTATATGGGAGCTCCTCTATCTATGACGCCGACTTTGTTGTTTAAACAGAGTAGGATATGCAGATTATAGTGCTTATAATATGGTACAACAATAATCAATGAAAATTGGCTAGTCAGAATCAAAGTTAGATTTTTAAAATTTTTTTACTATCGCTAGTTAGACAAGATTGTGCATTATGGCTGAAAAACTATTTTTTCTTTACCTTCCTTGTTGTTGTTCTTGTTCTTCTTGCATATATTCATGTTCTATTTAAATAAATAGCTGTAAAAGTTTAGCTTATTTCTTGCATTATGAGTGACGTCAAAATAACTTTGTTCAAGTTTACAGAATAGCAGCACCCTGTGTTTGATATACTGCTTATGTGTGTGATTTCAGTAGTAAAGTAAAGTAGTGAACTAATTGGTATATTGCTGTACAAAGATACTTTACTAATAAGCTTATTTTATGCTACATTATTTCCAGTTAAACAAGACTATGCGGACATTAGCATTCTCATGACAGTTTTATGAGCTTTACCACTTCCGTACTGACTCATAACAAATTGGAAGACGGTGTTTTATTTGTGACATCATCACTAGAAGATTGCTCTACATGGCTGATGGAATCCCTCTATCCGCTTTTGTTTTTCAACACCTTCTTAGATGGCTGAGAAGCTCCAACTACCCCTTTGCATAATAATCTTCAAGAATATCAGAGGAAGGCTAACAGGTGCTACATCTTGCCTAAGGGTGATCTAAGTGTAGTGGAGCTTAGTCGGCGTCTAACCACTGAGCTGAACATAACCAGTTTTCATAAAGAACCCACTTTTCATTGCAAGTAACAATCTGCTTGACGTCGTTCTAGTTGCGTAAAACAAGGGAAGAAGACACTTTATAACGGCGTTTCTTTTGGTTGTCATTCAATTCGTGAGGCACCTATTCATTAAGTTTTGTCTTTCCAATCTCTCCCAAGTGGTTGTAAATCGTCGTATACGTTATGTTTAATTCAGAAGCAAGTTCTTGAATAGTGATGCGTTGATTGGCTTCGACTAAGGCTCTTAATTGATCGTTGTCAGCATCCGATAGCCGACCATTACACTCATCATCTTCAAGACTCCCGTCGCCGCCACGAAATTTATTAAATCACCATTGTGCTGTAGGTTCAGTAATGGTTCCTGGACTAAACGCTTCGTTGATATTACGAGCTGTTTCCGCAGCTTTTCGGTTTAGCTTGAATTGAAATAAGAAAATTGTGCGAATTTGATTTTCTTCCATCTTGTATTCAACGTTCAAAAAAGAAAACATGATTGTTTTAAAACGATTGTAATATAAACGATTGGATAGAGCGAAAAACGTGATTTAAAATCATATATAAAGTAATAGTATTATAATGAAAACTTATTTGAAAATATATTATTTGAAATCAAAATAAAAAATACTGCAAGAACTTTTTTCTCAACCTAATAATTTAAGTACAATTTCTGGAATATGGCCCTCGCGGTTCGCACGTATACGCACGTAGGCTCGTATGTGACATAAGCTAGCGGTCTAATTTTCACAAACTGGACATATTAAATTAGACTGTATTTCGGTAATAACACATCGAATGTTGTCTTCTAAGCGATCTATTGTGTCTGGTCTATCAGTATAGACTTGCGACTTTACATATCTTCAACGAAAACAATTTAATGGTATCAAATGAGTTGGACAGTTGATAGGTTCATTTTGTTAAATTATTCATTTATCAAATGTTTCTTTCAGTAAACTGATCGTATAATTTGAAATTTGCAAAAGCTACTCGGGTGTCAGTCTTTTCACGATGAATTGCCAAGCTAAGCTAAACTAAAAATAACTGATAGTCGCCAAATTAGCAATTTAAAGTTTGCCGCTTCTAAAAACACCCTGTATAATCAAATCTTTTTCGAAATAATCTAAATTCGATTTTTTGGACGGAAACGAGAATGGCCTATAATTCGGTAATCCCTTTGAAGAAAACTTCAAACAATTTGAAGGTTTTGTTTAAGCTTAAAAACACTCAACCATTTTACGGCGGCTAACTTTTATGTCAAAATGAGAAACGAAAATGTACAGTAAAACCTTTAGATACGAAGTTTATATTTTCTGGCTTAGCTTTCGTATCTTGAGATTTTCGTATCCTCAAAGGCGTTTTACACGTAAATCGTCTAATCCGTTCCAAGCCTTCATAACATTTTATAATAAAGGTAAGAGCAATATGAAATAAGAACTGAATCGTATCTAACGTAACCGTTAATACCTTCACTTACTATTTATATTTTAATTTTCTTTGACATCCAAATATAAAATTATATTCGATAAAAATAACCGAAGGATTTTAACAATTTTTCGAATCGTTATTTTAATCATTACTCGTAGAAAAAAAAGGATTCAACGTGAAATGGATTATTTACTTTCTTACAGCTAATTTGTGATTTCTAAGAAAAATAACACACCCCTCCACTAGGTGTGTCAGAAATTTCGTGAAAATAGTGAATAATTCCACCCCATCTTTCCAAGCTTATAACTCCTCGAAAAATGTAATTCAAGCCCTAATTTTTTTTCAATTAAAGGTGCAAGGACCAACGTTTCATTAAAAAAAAAAACAACAACAAAAAAAAAACAACAAAAACAACAATGTGTTTAAAAAAAAAGGTTTTAAACTTCGGATTTTACAGGTAAATTTCTAAAAAACAGTTATTTTTTTTGTTTTAAATTTGAATATATTATTCATTCACCTTTTCTCTTCAATTTGTGATATATAACACTTTGGTACATAAATTAATTATTTACTTTTTAATAGACATTTCAAAATGGGAGGCGTAAATTCTTCGACCCCCTGTCTTTCCAAGCTTATAACTCCTCGAAAAATGTAATTCAAGCCCTAATTTTTTTTTCAATTAAAGAAGCAAGGACCAAGGTTCCATTAAAAAAAAAACTAAAAAAAAAACAACAACAAATAACGTGGTTTAAAAAAAAAAACGTTTTAAACTTCAAACTTTACAGGTAAAATTCTAAAAAACACTACGTTTTTTTTGTTTTAAATTTGAATATATTATTTATTGACCTTTTCTCTTCAATTTGTGAGTAAATTAATTATTTACTTTTCGGTGAGTAAATTAATTATTTACTTTTTAATAGAAACTTGAAAGGGGGGGGGGGAGAGCGTGAATTAAAAAAAAAAAACAACGTTTGTCTAAAATATTATATTCGGTTTATTGGAAAGAACATAAAATTTCACATTGACCCTGAAAATATCGTAAAAATAGAATCAATAGAAAAATTTTGATAGATTTTTAAAGTTTAAAAATTGAAAAATATTGAGTTTGGAAAATTCATTACTGTTTAAAATAAAAAAAAATTTCTATTACTTTTAAAACAACTTTAATAGTTTATTTTGGAAGTATAATCCATAAAGAAAATAAATAACCCGCTTTTAACAGAGAAATGACGAGATTTTTATATTTTATTCGCAGTTTCGTGTTAGAGGTGTCAAAAATTCCTACAAAAATTCTGATACACCTACCCCTCCACCCCTTACAAAATTTTTAGAGGCTTTACAGTAAAAATTAAAACAGAAGATCTTTCTTCAATTTATATTCTTCAAATTTGGTAAAAAATTGTAATGTGCACATTAATTTTTCAGTTTTAAAAATAATTTTAATTATGGGGTAGGTAAGTAGGAAAATAAATTAAAGTCCAAGAAAAAAAAAATGTTTGGGTTTGTTTTAATATACACATAGATTCGAAAAAGTGGTAAAAAAATATACAACAAATAAATGTTACCAGTGGATATAAAAGTTACTTTGCAACCTATTTGCAGCATTTTTTAGTGTTTTAAAGTTTATGTAAACGCTATTTATTTCATTTCAAATAATAAGGCTTTACGAATCCTAATAATTCAAGATGGCGAAAACTTACTATACCCCTTCTTGTTCGTTGAGAACAGCCTCGTTTTCAAATTTTAGTTCGCGCACATTTTGGTAGGAGGAGCCTGTCTCGTTTTCGGCTTTTCTTACGCACGTCTCTTTGCGAACTTTCTGTGACTCGTATCTTTCGTATCCTGAAAATCTTTTCGTATGTAGGGACAAAACAATTTTCGCCTCATGTTTTCTAAGCTGAAAGTTTCGTAAGCAGTGTCTTTCGTATCTATAGGTTCCACTGTGTCTTAATTTTCTGAGAATCAATAATACAGCGTTGATTATGAACACAAATTTGGCAGTCGCCATTGATCAGTGCGAATGAAATTACCACATCAATACGAGAAGTATGTGCGCCTGCTTTTTCATTTAGACATTAGAAAATAAAGAAAAGAAATCGGCGATTAAAGTTCAAAGAGAAATAAATTTCCCGTAGAATTGTCATTGTTCAAAAGACTTCGCTCATTGCCATAGTCACCATCGTCATTAGTTCTTTCAGTGCTTTTCTTTACAACTGCCATGCGGACAAGTTTTCGCGCTAGGAAGAATTTTATTACTTTTTCTACATCAAAATTGAGGGTTGAAGATATGTGTTGCATGGAAAGAAATTAAATAAGAATGATGCGATAGATGTGTAATGTAAATCCTAAAGACAAGCTTACATTTGATGATCTCAGGGAAGATTGCATCTGAACAAATTACGATGTTTGCAGAACAGGAGATATCGATGGTGTAGTTGCATTCAAAGAATGGATGAGAGATCTCGAGTTGAAGTAACAGCGTCAGTTGGCAGGAGGAATCCAAGGAAAACAGGAACTTATTCTGTCTAATCAAACACACACATACACACATATACATATATATTGCAATTATGAAAGAAAGAAACGTTTTGATATTAATGATAAAAAAATGGGAAGTCGGCTAACCGGTTTCGCCCTCACTCTTTTAGAGCTGGATCGAGGGATTTATTTTATTTTAAAAGCGAGATGAGCTTAAGAGGAAAATATAACTTTAAAATACGTTTAAAATAAAGCGTGATGATGATGATCATCATCATAACAACAACAACAACAACAACAACAACAACAACAACAACAACAACAATAATAATAATAATAATAATAATAATAATAATAATAATAATAATAATAATAATAACAATAATAATAATAATAAACGGGGAAGACTATATATCTAAAATAAACCTACGTATGATCAATGTAGAATAATAGCATCTCCCAGAGTCTATCATTATATATTATATATACATGAAATAGCAAAAAGGTTATATATTGTTGTGGTTTAAATGTTGGAAGAAGAACGAGAAGAAACAGTGATATTAACAGAAAATACAGAAACGTATATTGGTTGAGTGAACTCCGCTCAACTGGACCGACAAAGTAAGGTTACAACCCACTTCCCCTGAATCTCAGCTCCAGACTGGCTCGATAGCGCAAACTGGTTACCGGAAGTGACGTCAGGAATAGTCCATCGTCAGAATCTTTAGGGATGCCACCCCAACACCCTCCTCTCAAACTTTTTTTTCGTAAAACCTGTTAATATCTCTTACGTTTAGAATCGATCATTAGTGGATCGGTGATTTTCCTTTTCCGAATCGACCATCGGGGTTTTGATGTTGATTGGAGAGGGTCGAGACCGAATGTCTCGAAAATGGACTCGGCCGGTTCCTCCTTGAACGGTAGTGTTTCGCTGGTATCGTCTGAGCGACATCTTCTTAATTGGTTCTAGTGGCGTTTATGGGTATGTGTCGGCCCTTGTTTTTTTTTTCCAATGAAGTACTCCTTTGGTCTGTAACTAGTCCTTCATACGCCTATAAAAAGCGTCAAACGTCTTATCCTGCTTAGGTCAGTAGGTAAACGTTTCAATCGAATTCCATGTGGTGTTTTGGGAAAAAGCTGTGCTGTCATCAGTGTGTTCCGTTCTGTTCAACATTTTAAAGAAAAAGTCCTCTTGTCCCTTCTGTGGAAGTAACAATTTCTCCTTTTGTTGCCTTTGTTACTGTTTATGTTCTTGTTCCGACAGTTGATTTTGTCGCATTTCTTCCTGCTCCTTGTGAAAATGCAGGAAAAGTTGTTGTTGCTGAAACTACTGTTGAAATTACAACTGGAGCTGTCTATTTTGTTCTATGAAATTTTCCTCTGTGTTTTGCTGCTGGTCGATTTGCACTTTGAGCAACTGTGTGATAATGGCCTTCCAGTCCTCCATCTTGGATATCTACTCCAAGCGAACGACAAAACAAACCCCAAAAAACACACACACAAAAAAAACTTACTTTTTTATTAACACTGGGAAAACATCTCGGAGGAAACAAAAAAAAGAAAAATGTCCTATCTATTTTTGTGTCTGTGTAAAGGCTGTAAATTTTTTCTTCCTTATATATCACTTGGGGTTTACAGGTCTAAAACATTAAAAGCCGAAATAAAAATGGGGGGGGGGAAACTTTTTTCCCAAAATTTAACAGTGAACAAAAATGGCGTCTTTGCTTTCTAGCAAAAAAAAAAAAAAAAAAAAAAAAAAAAAAAATCCTTTCTTTTCCTTGTTTATAAAATAAAATGTTCACTTCCAACGACAGTTAGGGGAAAAATATTTAAAAACTCGAGAAGAAAATAATCTTAAACAAATTAAAAATATTATATTTAAAATTCCTGGTTGCTTTTTTTTTACATGGGGGTCACCACTTATCAAGGCCCGGAGGCCACTCAGGGATAAGGGTTATTGCGTGTACAGTAATCAATGAGATAGTATTGTAGTAATCATTAGTATTGGAGATTTGATAGAGTGTCTTACTTAAGGGGGCGGTTTGTAAGGAATTTGTTTATGTTGGATTTGAAGACATCCAATGTGTAGTCAGGTGGGAAACAGGCAAGCGGAAGAGAGTTCCACAATCGTGCACTTCTAAGAAAGACGCTCTGCTCATGGAATCTACGTTTGGATTTAGGCACAGATAGAGAGTGGGGGAAATTATTGACAGTAGTTTCAGCCCCAGAGATTGGAGCTCAGACGAGCACTTGCCATGGAAATAACGATAAAACAAAGACAGGCTCGCAACGTCTCTTCTGTAGGAGAGAGGCTGCAGGGAAGAGAAAAGGGCACCCTCCACTAAACCACGAAGTCTATTTTGTACTCTGTCAAGGAAGGATAGACTGTTTTTAGCAGATGTGGCAGCGGTACTCCATCCTTGGACGTACTTGGCTTTTATACAGATAGAGAATTGCATCAGTAGTGAGATATCTTCTGGAGCGGTAGAAGGATCCCACCATTTTCCCAGCGTCCTTGGCAACAGACCTGATGTACATGTTCGATTTAAGATCAGGAGTAAAGGTCAAACCCAGAAGCTTGTCAAAACATGGAGCCTCCCCAAGACGAGAGCCATCCATTTCAATTGATGCCAGACGGGGACCAGAGCGTTGATGATGTAAAGATAGAAGCTTGGTTTTGGATGCATTAAAAGTGACCAGCCACCTCTTCCCTCATTGTACCATGCGCTCAAGATCAGAGGAGAGAGAATTAGAGAGAACTTTGTTATTTACGGCCTTTGATGTGTTGCCATAGATGGTCGTGTCATCAGCATAGATATCAACGAATGATTTAAGTATGTGTTTTGGGAGATCATTGATGTAGATCTGGAAGAGAGTTGGAACCCTGAGGGACTCCAGCATTAATACTGTGGGCTTCTGATTTCTGCCCATCAACCACTACTCTCATGAACCTATCAGAGAGAAATGATTTAATGCTTTTTTTTTTCGACAATAACAAAACATAATTTGTCTAACTCCCGCACATAAAAAAGTTTCCAGTTTGCAATGAAGTAAATCAATGAACGAGTCAACGCGACGCACGTGCGTGAAAGTAGGCAAACTTTTAAAAATGGACAGTTCCTTTGTTCTTTAAAGGAGATAGTTGTGTTTTTTGTACTTTTTGCAACAAGTAAAAAGTTCAACCTACAAAAACGCTTTGTAACAGAAGTCGTTTTTATTTTTTCACTTTTTGCTCAAGAAAAGGAAAAAGATTTTAACTTACGATTTGAGTTTTCATTCTTCCTTATTTGCATTCATTTTTTTCTTTTCGTGCGTTCGTTTCTGCGTTCCTTTTTATGAATGGTTTCGTTGCAAGTTATGACTTTTACTTGTGGGACCTTCGATAAAATGCCTCCCCCTTTTTTCTTTCAAAATTAACATGAGCCGGGTTTTGCTTGTGAATTTCCACGCGTAAATTCTTTTCGAATTACCGTGAATTGTTATTTTGGATTCGAATTCCTTTGTCGACAGTTTGTTGTGGTTATAATGTTGAAAGAAGAACGTGACGCCTTGGAAACAATAAAATGAAATATATATTAACAAAAAATACAGAAACATATTGGTTGAGTGAGACTCCGCTCAACTGTAAGGGTGCCTCCTCCCCACACACAGAGGCATATATATATATATATATATATATATATATATATATATATATATATATATATATATACTCGGTATTCCAGGTTAAAGATATTCAAAGATGAAAACCAACGAATTTAACGAGGTTTATATAATAGTGCTGATAAAAAGAGCAAAATATACTTTTATTTATATTGTCGGAATTAGCATACCGACGAGTAGGGGGGAGGGGAAGAAAAGACGGTTTAAGTCTTGCAACGAAATGTCGACGTTGCTTACAAGTAGCCTTTCCTTGTAAAAGTAACACATTGGTAACGATGGTCGAAGTGTAATTTGTCTAAAAGACTACAACAACTACTACAACAACAGTAGAGCGGCCACCCCATTTTATCTACTACAACTCTCAGTCAACGAGATTCACGCGTGACTGAAATGTATATTTAACTTGTATGGAATAGGCACTCAGGTTTGATTAACGGACCACCGGCCGTGTTGGTAACAGCTACCAGCACTCCTTTCTTCCCCACCGACCTACCCTCGGCAAGTCAACCAATTCAAAATTCTCACAATATTGACATAAACATTTTAGATGGTCACTACACAATCATAACAACGTTTTGGTCAGTCAGTTTCAAGTAACTGATGACATCAAAACATTGCCATGATTGTGTAGTGACTGTAGGGTTTCGAAATTTTGGAGACGGTTTTATTTTGGTGTTTTGATCTGGGCATTATATTTTATATATGTTCAAAATCGAAGGCAAAACAGAATTTCGTAAATATTTTTAGAGTTCTTGTAGAAGTCTGAAACGATTAATTAATAGCGTTGCTTTTCTGCTCATTTAGATAAATTATAATTCTTTGAAAGTTGTTTATAAGAATCAATCAATGTTCATTTGATTTCGTATTAAGAAGATAGTTCAGTGAGAAAGACTGGAATATTTCAACGCATTAAGTTTATACAGATTGACAGACAACAATAAGTCAAGTAGTTGTGTGTGTGTCGTTATGTTTATGAATGTTTGTGTGTGCGTGTGTGAGTGGAGAGAGATTTTGTAGAAATTTTGTAGAGAGAAACACCCAATAAAGGGGCGCCTAGCGACATCGATGCATGAACTCGGATCAACTGGGTTCCATTAGTTTATTTAAGAATAATCTTTTAGGTGGCTCTCAGAACGACCATTTCAAATAAATTCAGAAAGTTTTTTGATTGGTCCCAAATATAATTATTTGTTTTTATTGAGGAGAGTGTATGCGCAGACGACATGCGTACAAATCAGTTTATGCATTTTGATTTTGGACGTCGACGTGTAAACATTGACCGCTACATAATAACTCTAGGGGTGTGTTTTGCACCAGTTTTGGGGGTTTACTTTAGGGTGTTTTGTAATGGGAGAAGTATTTTTGGGATGAGTCTGATTCAGATAAATATTTTCAGTGAAAAAGATTTGCAGGTTTTATAATCAAATGTGAGAAAAACGAGAGATATTGTCATACGGTAAAGAAAACAAAATAATGAGTTAAGAAGGCATATATTCACAAAAGAGATATTTTATATGTTTAAAATGGAAGGTTTGCATCGATAGGAAAAACATAAAATGTTTGAATGTTTTTAAACTTCTTGTAAAAACAAGAGAGTTCATTAGCTGAGACATTAGAATAAGTCTGAATCGATTAATTAAGAGACGTGAGTTTCAGTGATCGGGAAAAATTGTATTCAAAACTTCTCTGCTCAGTTAAATAAATTATAATTCATTGAAAGTTGTTTAGCAAAATCAATGTTCTATTGTTTTTATGTTAGTAAGATAATTCAGTGATAAAGTTTGGGAATATTTCAATTGATGGCTTGTTTTAAATGAGCAGACGACACTAAGGGACTCAAGCAGTCATTGTATGTGTGTCCAACAGTCATCCCGTAAGTGTTTTTTTAAAATTTTTTTTATTTTTCTTCCTTTGAAGATTGTAATGCCGGGTATGGGGCAGCCAAACCAGCTGCCAACATTGCCCCGCTTTTTTATTGAAACCAACCGAGAGCTCTTTTTAGTATCCTCGCTGTTCCCTTAAGTGCAATTGTCTGAATCTCTTTTGCACTTGGTTCACCAGGAATATTAGTTAGGTAGGACTTCAGGTTATTAACAGTGTATGATTACGTGAGTTGAGAATTATGACGATGAAGGAAACGTAGCACTGTCTGAATTTTTGGTATCAGCTTTTTATTGAAAGAAAACCTGGCTTTTTAAAGGGTTCAGACGGCTCATCGAAAGACTAATTCGAATAAATTCAGAAAGTTCTGTAATTTGTCAAAATATAATTATTTGTTTACACTGCGCGAATACGGACTTTGATTTTGAACACCGAAGGGTAAAGTTCAGTGTTACACAACTACAGGTAAAATATTGATCTGAATATAAATTAGAATGTATTTTTACAAAGATACAATCAAGATACAGTAAAAGTAAATTTGCTAAAGTTACAGTCCTTAAGCAAAATAAACCTAAGATAGTACGAGCTCTACACGGTTAAGAGGAGCAATTCATATAATAAATAAAAGATCAGAAATAAAAGTTACATAAAATTTTATTATATTATCAGATTAATAAAAAAAATAGAAATCATTATTTACTGATCTACTGATATAATAAAATTTCATGAAACTTTTATATCTCATCTGTTACTTACTATATATAAAATGCAGCCAAAAATAAAGTCTGCACATTTTTTCAGAAACTGACAATTTAAGCTAAATTGATTGTAACTGTTTAAACAACCTATACCTCATTTGATTCGCCTTTTATTCCTCTATAATTTTACCTGTTCATATTTGAATTTAACTGAACTATCCTAGTGTTCATGTCAATTAAAAAAAAAATAGTTTCAAATCGAGAAGACAAAAATAAACTCCTTATCAACAAATAAGCTTAAAATCAGCTTAAAATATCCATCTTTTAGCATCTCTAATCGTAAGTGTTGTTGTTCCTATACAACGTAACATTTAGTCCATATACTTCAAGTTTCTCTTAGTGATCGTCAGGAGCTCATTAATCCCAACCTTTCTGGTTTATCCAATCGAGAAATCAGCTGCCGATTGAAATGAGATGAGCAAACGACACGAATGACTGTGCAAAAGCACCAAAACCATGGCAACGTTCATGATGCCCCCAAATTTGGCCATCCTAGAGTTACTTCTTATAGGGAAGATAATGCTATCAAGATCCACATCCTCAGACACAGATTTGAAACGGCTCCCCAAATTCAATAACAGAGTAATCTTGTTAAAAAGTGCTCTCTTTCTACAATTAAGAACAGATTAAAGGAATTTAATTTGCGATGCTGTGTTCCAAGACACAAGCCAATGATGTCTGTAAAGAACAGAAAACGAGGTCTGGACTTCATCAGATGCAATGAAAATCATAACTCTTCATATTGGTCAAAAGTACTTTTCAGCGATGAAAGCAAGTTCAATAGGCTAGGTAGTGATGGTAGGCAGTACGTCCGTCGAAGGAAGGACGAAGAATTTAATCCTAGGTTCAGTTTTGGTGTGGGGCGTTATTAGTGCCAATGGTCTAGGACCTGTAGATCGTTTGCAAGGTTGAATTAATTCGACCAAATATATTAATATGTTGACAAAATGTTCTACCCTAATTTGGCGGGAATTTGGATGATAATCCCATCTTTATAAAGGATAATGCTCCCATTCACACAGCTAGCAATGTCAATGAAAAGCATGATATTTTGTGTGTGTATATATATATATATATATATACATACATATATATATATATATATATATATATATATATATATATATATATATATATATATATATATATATATATATATATAAATGGTTATATATCTGTCCGTATGCTTCTAAGTCTCCATAATTTCAAACTTTATCTCCTGCAAAACTAAATGTCGCAGAGCGGTGCTAGGGGCTTCAAATGATTGCTTTTTTTTTACGGGCTGTTATTTTATGCGTCTTTAGCCGTTAAAAAATAGTTTTTAAAGAATCAAAATAGAGTCAAAACTGAAAAGATTGTTACACATTTCGTACAGTCAACATTGAACTGCTAGTATACATATAAACAGCTTATTTTTAATTTTTAATTTTTAATCAGTTCATATGCATGTCACGTGGGTACAGTGGAAACGTCACCAGTTTTGAATGCTACAGTTTTGCTATCGGTTTCTATTCTAGCTGATGGCACCCAAATACTCTTTTTTTTTTAACTTTTGAAATCCAAACTATAATAACATATACGAAATCTGGACAAATTAAAATATTATATTTAAGCGTATTTTACATATGGGCAAAGCCGAGCGCCTCTGCGTTAGTATATCTACATAATATATATATATATATATATATATATATATATATATGTATATATATATATATATATATATATATATATATATATATATAAGTTAAAAAAATTTTGACATCTGCGGTCTCTACCAAATTCCTCAAACAATTTTTGGTGTAAACATTTGAAATTTTACATAAAGTGTATTCAGACATAGGGCAAGCTTTTTAGTCGGTATTTGGCCGAAAATTTGGCTACTAAAGTGTAAAAGTTCAAAAGATTTTACCTTTGCGTTATCTAGCAAACTATTCAACCAATTTTTGGTCTAAACATTTGAAATTTTACATAAATGGTATTCAGACATGTAGCAAGCTTTTTAATCAGTTTTTGGCCGAAAATCTGGCTGCCAAGAGGTCAAAGTTGAAAGAGTTGACCTTTACAGACTTTACCAAACTTGTCCGTCAATTTTGGCTCTAAACACTTGAAATTTTAGATGTAGGTTACCTGGACATGATTCGAACTTTTAAATCTATCTATCTATCTATCTATCTATCTATCTATCTATCTATCTATATATATCTATCTATATATATATATATATATATATATATATATATATATGCATAAAGTTATGAACAGCACATAGGGCCCGAGAAAAGCGGGGTTGAACTGCTAGTATATATATATAAACAAGTGATAGTTGGCTATAAATATAAAGAATATGAAGAGAGGGTAGATAAGGGAATATATCAGAGAAAATCGATTCTTAGTAATTGATGCGATATATTTGAACCGTGTTTCTTTGCAGATTCTATTGTTTTTTTTTAATTTTGGTGTCATTCGACATCTTTAAAAATCTTGCTTAAATTATATACGAACAAATTGAAAAATGCGTACCAATCAATTTCTCTTGTATGGAAATTGATACATTAAAAAATAATAATTGAATC
This sequence comes from Euprymna scolopes, assembly GCF_053919585.1. Lineage (NCBI taxonomy): Eukaryota > Metazoa > Mollusca > Cephalopoda > Sepiida > Sepiolidae > Euprymna > Euprymna scolopes. The sequence continues at coordinate 77,088,703 of NC_136495.1, forward strand.
TCTGTTCAATTTGAACAGCTTAATTCGATTAGATCTGATTTCGCTGGGAATTGTATGATTAGCTTTTTTTTTTTTTTTTTTTTTTTTTTTAGCTTTTCATTTGCTTTTACACAACCTCTATTAATTTATTGTCCGAATTTTCAAGAAACTGTCATTATTTTCGTCTGATTTATTGAAACTCATCTCGGTTGACCCCGTGTAAAATCGTCCAGAATACGGAAGCTTTTAATTAAAAAATAAAGTGCAATGAACTTTAATAGCTTCTAGCTATTGTCTTTTAGGACAATAAATGTGTAGATGTAAAATTAAATAAGTAGTTTTAAGCAACATTGAACCTGGTCGGTACCAGATGTCAACCATTTTGAAATACCAGGCGCTGTATGTAGGAGGATGTCGACACCTCCGTGCAATAACTACAAAAGCCTAATGTTGTTACCTCCCCTTACGGAGATATACATGTGACTGGGGACAACGTGGGAATTTAATATTCCCATGAAACTTTCGAGAAAACCAGTTCAGTCTGCCTAGAGTGAGTGCGCTTCAGTCAGGTTCGGTAGTTCTTATGTCCAATCCGTCTACAACTTAAAAAAAAAAAAAAGAAAAAAACATCCAGAATTCTCAATTCTGGTTCCCCTATATACTTATATTGTCACTATAGACACACGACGATCTTTTTCAATAAACATAGAGGGAAAACATTTATAAATCGTCGATGCCTTCATCAGGCTTGAAAATTAGGTCCTCATCAGGCTTGAAAATATCCAGCCTACCCTCCTTCACACCCTTCTTCATACCCTCAGTAATACGCCCTTTCATGCCCTTCTTCATACACCCTGTGGGTCAGAAATGGTCCAAGCTTGTCACCCAGGTAAATTGTAGAGCCACTATTGGTCAACACTGATTCTGAGGAATATTAAAATCCATTAATAAAATGAACTCAATTTTATTACTTACTAGCAGTCTAGCCCGGCTTTTCTTGGGCACTATGTATTGTTCATAACTTTATGTCTCTCTCTCTCTCTCTCTCTCTCTCTCTCTCTATATATATATATATATATATATATATATATATATATATATATATATATATATATTAAAAAGTTTAACTCATATCCAGGTAACCTATATTTAAAATCTAAAGTGTTTAGACGCAAAATTGGCGGAGGGGTTTGGTAGCATGTGCAAAGGCTAACTCTTTTAACTTTGACCTCTTGGCAGTCAAAATTTTAGCCCAAAATTGATTAAAAAGCTTGGTGCATGTCTAAATACCCTTTATGTAAAATTTAAAATGTTTAGACCAAAAATTGGCTAAATAGTTTGCTAGAGGTCGCAGGAGGCAATATTTTTAAAATTTGATCAAATTTTGACTCCTTCAAATTTACTGTTTTGGACTCAAATAAAATTAAAAGTTTGAGCCATGTTCAAGAAACCTACATGTAAAATTCCAAGTGTTTAGACCCAAAAATTGTCGGAGAAGTTTGGCAGGGTTTTCAAAAGTAAAATCGTTGAACTTTGACTCCTTGACAGCCAAATTTCTGGCTGAGAACCAATTAAAAAGATTTTTCCAATCTCAATACTCCTGTAAAATCTCGAGTCTGTAGACTGACAATTGACAGAGTAGTTTGGTAGAGAAATATACACACGCACACACACACACACACACACACACAGACATTTTCACTTTTATAGATACCGGAATGGGTGCCCGGCGTTGCCCGGGTATTTGGAGGTGTATATTGAGCAAAAAAAAACCCCAAAAAACAAAAAGCAAAAGTGGTAGTAAGAAGGCAGGCTCGAACCCGTACCGCAAAGGAGGGAAAGAACGGGGGGAAAAAACGTGACGTCTTTGCTGTTACGACCACCGTCAAACGGGAAGTGATCTAGGTTTAAATTAAGGCCAGACAATCGAAAAGAGGGGATGACTTTCGAAAATATCGGCGAAAAAAGCGACCCCTCCCTGTAGAAAAGTGCCCAGTTGAGGGTGAAGAAATAATGTTTTTAGCCAATTTTTCGTTATTTGTCGTCGGAAGGGTCGAGCTTCAAAACGATACTGATCTTGTGAAAATCCATCACGTCTGTCGAAAATTTTAGGCAAACATACAAACATACATACATACATACATACATTTATATATCGACCCAAACCGATTAAAAAGCTTGCCTTATCTCTGAATGCCCTTTATGTAAAATTTCAAATGTTTAGACCAGAAATTGTCTTAGTAATTTGGTAGAGACCGCAGAGGTCAATTTTTTTTTTTTTTACTTTAACCCCTATTATGACCCCTTTAACATTTATTGTTTTGGACTCAAATCAAGTTATTAAGTTAGATCCATGTCCAAGGAACCCATATCTAAAATTTCAAGTGTTTAGACACAAAATTGTCGGATTTTTTTTGGATTTTACCGTCACTGGATTTTTTATCTTCCACCAGACTATCCATTCATATGTAATCACCCTTTTCTTTACCATATTTCCTCTGCTTAACTTATTTTGTTTTCAAGTAAGATCTTTGACGTACTTCTTGTTTCATCAAATACTTCTGCATGCAAAATCCGATCCCGCATTTTGATAATTCCTACCCTCTGATGAGAAGGAAAGTATTTCTTCGAAACTCCGCGGATTAAGGACTATCCATTTATCTAGTGTTTCCTTTTCAGATTAAATATGTTTTTAACTCATTTCAAAGTGTTTTTTAACATATTTTATTAACTGTTTGCTCATATATATATATATATATATATATATATATATATATATATATATATATTGCACCGGAGTCATATGAATATATATAATGTTTATCGGCATGTATATATATATATATATATATATATATATATATATATATATATATATATATATATGCCGATAAACATTTACCTTTTGAGCTTCACAATGCCGATGCAGTTGATGTCAGGACAGTTAGGAGATGGGTTCGTCGACTTCCGAGTGCCAACAGAAATGTAAGTGACAAGATGCGCTCCAGATTTTTATGACCAAAGTATCAAAAGAGGTTGACAAAAGTACATTGGGAATGGTTACGACTTTATAGAAAAATAAAATCTTGAGCACAATGAGTCACTTGTTTTAATAGTACCATTCTCGCCTTTGTAGTTCTTTAACATTTTAGTATTTGAGTTAAAAAATAGGAGGCTTTACTTTTGAAACGATCTTAGTGTATCTATTTCCTTTACATATGCCAAAGGTGACGGTGTTCAAGTTGTTAACGACACGGAGTGATAACCTAGATTTCAAGCTCAAATCCAGTTCGTTCCGCAAAAATCACTTTCACTTAGGATGTTGGAAACCTTCTCGTGGTCTCTCCTGTGAGTACCCAATGTCTTTCTAAAAAGAAGTTCACAATACATTGTAGTTTACATTGCACTGTAGAGAACCTACTGTTGATTTTATAAAATGATTTTTATATATAATTGCTTGAATTAAAGTTTCAAATGCAAAAGTAAAGTATCATGCTTCAATTGTGCTCTAAACAAAATCATTCATTTCGTAAGCGCCGCTGTCATATCAAAGAACCTACTGTTGATTTTATATGCTTAGCCTTACTGCTTGTACTGTGATAATGGCTTGAATTTAAGTTTAATATGAAAAAATCAAATATCATAGTGCAATTGTGCTTTAAACAGAAACATTCATTTCGACCGCACTCCTAGCATATTAAAGAACCTGCTGTTGATTTTATATGTTGGACCTTTTGGCTTGTGCGGTAATAAAGCTTATCAAATGAACTTGTGATATTAGGGTGTATAATGTGTTAACTTTGGTCAAAATCGCCTCTTCCTTCTTTTATTGGATTAATTCAATTATCGATACAAACGTATTTAAGAACTACTGCCAGCCAAATAATGTACCTTTATATAAAATTTCATAAAAATCGGCCCAGTCGTTTTCGAGTCCATAGGGAACTCTCTCTCTCTCTCTCTCTCTCTCTCTCTCACACACACAGTTCCTTGTATACAATAGTAGAGATACAGATGATGATGTAGATAAAGTTAACATTTATAATTTACAAGACCAGAAATATTTACAAGTATTACAAGATTTAATAAACATTACAAAGACTCATCAAACATTTCTTGCAGAACATGGAATATTGAACGACAGAAGGATAATATTGTTCCATTCGGAAACATTATTCTTACATTAGAGAGAGTCTTCTTTTGTTATTTTTGTATTTTATATTTGGATTGAGAAAAAATCTTAACATAATTTTTTTTATCAAGGTTCTAAAAGCCATTCGAGGATAAGGATTAATGAATGTAAGGTGGGAGTGTAGTAATTGTTAATGGTGAAAATTGGTTAGCATTTGATTACTAAAGGGGGACCGTTCGACAAGAACTTGTTTACATTGGACTTGAAAGCTACGATATTGTAGTTGGCGACAGGCTGGCAATTATAGAAATGTTCATGGAATCTGCGTTTAGCTTTAAGGTACGAATAGAGAATGAATTGTTGATAGTAGTTGTAGATAGTCGAGTGTCTTTTTTATTTAATAGACATCGGCGCTTTTTGCTGTCTTACAAGAATATTGTTTTTTCATGAGAGGAATAATGGTAAAAGAATTTTCATGATACAAAAAAAAAAAAAAATTAGGAGGAGTCGAATTTTATTTGAAGGGGAAAAAGTCACCATGGTTCCGTTTAATATAATGTTCAATTTGCAAATCTGCTGGAATCATCACTTTTTCGCTTTATTAGTTTTTTGCGACGAGAAAATAAGCAAAATGCTCGCGACAACTTCTTATAAAGGAAAAAGAGCCGGTAAAAAATTGTACGAAATAAAGGGGAAAAAGAAATAATGAGTGAAGAAAAAATAAAACTTCCTGAAAAGAAAAGAAAACAAAACAAAAAACAAAAAAAATAACAAAAATCAAAACAAAACAAAAAATATTCGACAACCAAGAAGAATATGTGGATGTGAGTTAATGTATAATAAAGAGAATTTGAACATATCTCTTTCTATACAAAGTTAGGCATGTGTTTATATATATATATATATATATATATATATATATATATATATATATATATATATATATATATATATGATGGACTCTCCCGTCGCTTTCGACGTATGAGGTTCGGACAACCCATATTTCTAAAACTCATTTATGCTTTTGCCTCTGATGACTTTTTAGTCCAGCAAGGGACTTGCAAACAAGGCCACAAATAGAACATGAATGTGGATTTAACGCTGCAGATATTGGTGCGGCTGCTAGTCGTTTTGCTCTTACTCTGTTTTCTTTCAGTTGCCTTAAGCTTTCAGATTGAAACCTCTGGAGACCTTCAAAACACCTTGATCTCCATCCTTTTCGGTCATTCACCTCATCTTCAAGATTCCTGTAGGGTATGTTCACTGCAGACAAGTTACTCTTCAACTTGTCCTTGTACCTAAGCCAAGGATGTCCGACAATTCTTTTACCACCCTCAAATTGACTGTACATCGCAATTTTTGGAATTCTGTCATCGGGCATCCTCAATACATGACTAGCCCACCGCAATTGCGATTGAATAAGGAATGATTCATTGCCAGATATTTTGCATTTTGTGAATAATTCGGCATTTGATACCTTATCGCGGAGGCTAAGACCACATATGGAGCGTAGACAGCTTTTGTGGAAAACATCCAGCTGATTAATGTGATGTCTGTATGGGGTCCATGACTCAGATCCATAAAGAAGAATGGAAAAAACAACAGCACGGTATTTTTGTGTCTAGTCGAATACCCCTTTTGTTTCACAAGCGATGGCGAAGATTTCCAAAGGCAGAAGTGGCCTTAGCAATCCTGTTGACAATTTCATCATCAAGAGAACCGCCCTGGTTCACCTTGCTACCAAGGTAAGGAAAGGACTTGATATAATTGATATCATGACCTTCGACTTTCAGCTTGCGCGCAGGAAATCTATACTCTGGTGGATTTTGCTTTACGCCTTCAACTTGTTTTGGAGAAGGGTGTGGCTGATGCACTACCTCAGTCTTCCTTATGCTAATTGTCAGGCCAAAGGCCTTGCACGTGGCTGAAAATCGATCAAGAAGAACCTGGGCTTCTTCAAAGGATGTGGCTACCAGTGCGGCATCGTCAGCGAAGAGCAAGTCGCAAATAATTTCGGTGTGAAGAAGAGTCTTGGCCTTAAACCGTTGATTGTTAAATAAGCCACCGGATGACCGAAATTGAAACTTGACACCAGTGTTCAAATCATCAAATGCATGTTTCAGCATTAGTGAAAAGAAGAGCGCAAAGAGGACTGGCGCCATTACACATCCCTGTTTGGTCCCATTCGTAACATCAAATGGATCAGACATCATACCATCTGAGACAACATTGGCCTTCATCCCCTCGTGAAAGGAAATGATCACGTTCAGCATGTTTTCTGGAATACCAAGCCTTCTTAAAACTTGCCAAAGAGCATCGCGATTCACAGTGTCAAAAGCCTTCGTCAGGTCAACAAACACCATATACAATTCCTGATTTTTCTCACGGACCTTTTCTGCCACCTGGCGTAAGGAAAATATCATGTCAATGGTGCTGCGACCCGACCGAAATCCACACTGGGACTCTGGATACACCTTATCAACGAGACGATTTATGATTCGGTTTAGAATGAGCCTAGCCAGAATCTTTCCTGCAATTGAAAGCAGAGATATCCCCCGATGGTTGTCACAGACATTCTTGACTCCCTTATTTTTGTAGAGATGTTTGATGCAGGCATCTTTGTAGTCCTGTGGAACTCGGCCTGCTTTCCATATCTTTATAAAGAGAGCATGGAGCTTTTTTACCAGCACATGCCCACCATGCTTGTACACTTCAGGCGGAATTGGATCCGTTGGTGATGGGGACTTGCCAGAAGCAATTTGTTTGATGGATTCCCATACCTCTTGATAAGCAGGTTCCAATGACAATTCTGGAATATCTGGACTCTGAGGAATAGAGGACACGACATCCCTATCAATGACAGATGAGGTGTTTAAGACAGTTTCAAAGTGCTCCTTCCAACAATTGAGAATATCTGATTTATTAGTCAGCAATGCCTCTCCATCGGCTGTGCTTAATGGGGAAGCACCACTTTTCTGAGGACCAAATACCTCATTCAGACCATCATAGAAGGCTTTCGTGTTCTTGCTGTCAGCAGCTCCCTGCAGTGCAATTGCCTTATTGTACCACCATTGTTTTTTCATAGCTCGGAAAGCTCATTGTACCTCACCTTTACACTTTTTGTAGGCCGTGTGCTTCACTGTTGAGTTTTTGTCCTCAACCCAACATTTGTGAGATGAGTGCATTTGGTTTATCATTGCTTTAACTTCATCGTCACTTTCGTCAAACCAATCCTGGTGTTTTCTTTTCGGTATTCCAAGGACTTCTACTGCTACAGCTTGAGTTGCTTCTCGCAATGCTTTCCAAGAAGATTCAACATCATCAGTTACATCAACACTCTCAAGGTTTTCATCAAGCTTATTGGAGAGCTCAGTTCTCTTTTCCCTGGATTTAAGAGGCCGCACATCAATGCGTTTGGGGACTGTTGATCTTGTAACTCTGTGCCTTCGCACATGCAACGGCGGTTTACTTCTGAGAAGGGCATGATCCGAAAGATAGCAAGAAGTGTGGAAAGAGCGAGTGATTTTGAAGTCACTCATGTGCTTCCACTTTGTTATGACGAAGTCAATAAGATGCCAGTTCTTTGAACGAAGATGCATCCATGTCCTCTTCCGATGCACAGGTTGTTGGAATATGGTATTGGTAATACAGAGGTCAAACTCCCTACATATTGTAAGAAGTCGTAAACCATTTGCATTTACCTTGCCTATGCCATGCTTACCAAGTACACCAGTCCACGACAGATGGTCACTACCAACACGAGTATTGAAATCGCCAGCCAGCACGAGTTTATCATGGTGTTGAACTCTGGAGAGGACATCACGGAGGGTATCGTAGAAGTCATCCTTCTCTTGATCTGAATATATATATATATATATATATATATATATATATATATATATATATATATATATATATATATATATATATAGTCAGGTCATGTCATATGCTACTGGTACCATGTAACCCAGTACTACCTGCCTTATGGTCGGGTCACTGGCGACTAAACTGGTTCCCCCACCAGACTTGTTTGGTGAGGAGAGCGGCTAGTCTCCCTGAAAGATTAAAAACAAGACCTTTCAAGGGCGTATGAACCCCTTTTCAGGGACAATGGCCAACTAGCATCATGTGTGTTTGTGTGTATGTATACTTATATATATATATATATTTGCGGTGGTACAAGGAAATTACCAGGTTGGTGTCTGGGGGCGCGGTTATACCACTAAGAGAAGGAAACTCTTACATCAAACCTGAGGGCTGCTGTCTGCTTGTTCTGTGGCAATTGGTTTGCACCGAGTGAGTTAATCAACAGTTCCAAAAAGTGTGGATGGTCCTACACGAGCCTTCACCACTTAAATCAAGTCATTTGTGTGGGTTTCTGACAGCTTATCGTAATTTCATTATGAAAACCTCACACTATCCTGCAAGAAGTCCACTGGCGATGGAGTGAAAGCGACGGGGACAGGTAAAGGAAGTCCTCAGCCGGATCTCTGCACAGTGGCGGCTGATGGTAGATGGCCGTTCTAGCACAAACCTGTGAGCAATTGTGCTGTTCGTGTCCTTCATCAGGGACAAAGCAGCCCTATTTAGGGATAGCTCTGCTTTCCCTGTGGTGGGGAGGGGGCGATAAAAGGAGCCCTAAAAAATTGCGTGATCACCATTTAACTTGGCAACCCACTGCAGCTGTATGGTTATCCAGTTGCGCAGTCAGAACAATAGAATATGACAAAAAACCTCAACAAAGTATCTCTCAATAGGGTGTTGGAATGTCAATACCCTCCAGGATAATGATGCTGTACCCGAGCGCAAGACAGCCCTTGTTTCTCTTGAGTTACAGAGGTATGATGTTGACATTGCTGTCTTATGTGAAACTCGCTTGCCTGGCAATTCTCATCTTCGAGAGGAAAAGGGTGGATATGACTTCTTTTGGTCAGGAAAGGCAGAAAATGAACCCCGCCAATCAGGCGTTGGTTTTGCCATTAAGTCCAAGATGGCAAAGTCCTTATCGTCTTTGCCCAAAGGCATATCTGATCGTGTGGCAACTCTTTCCCTAGAGTTAGAAGGAAACACTAGGGTGACGCTAGTTAGTTGTTACGCCCCAACGTTAGCCAGTTCAGATCAGTTCATATATATATATATATATATAATGTGTGTATATGTATATATATATTATGTGTATATATATATATATATTATGTGTGTATATATATATATTATGTATGTATATATATATATTATGTGTATATGTTTATACATACTATGTGTATATGTATGTATACATAATGTGTACACGTTCACATATATAATGTATATGTGCTTATATATATGCGTGTGTGTGTGTGTTTATATTTGATCTTTTTCACTGAAACGAGTTTCAAAAGGAGCAGCAATGTCCACATTGTACCTTGCTAGTTCCTAAGCCACAATAGCGGTCCTCCGTTCTGGGAGAGCAGATTCCTCCCGATCAAGGAGTGTCATCACATTTCATGCTGCAATGTTCATCTTTACTCTTTCTTTTGCATAGACTTTGTTTTTTCTAAGATTCCTCCTGTAGAGGGATTATTTGCAAGCACCAGATTGAAAAGACATTACACATTCCTTTAGAAAGGCAAGCCTGAAGGCACCAAAAGGAAAGGAGATGCAGGTCTTGCAATTCGCACAAATATTGTAAATCAGCTTGAACAGCCTTATGGGGTTTGCAACCGCATCATATGTCTGAGGCTGCCTTCAACGTGGGGTCTTTCAGCATATGCCCACTTTGTATAGCAGTCAGAATATCATTAAGGCATTTTATCAAAAACTGTCTTTCAAGAATACCTAAAAATGATAAAATTTTGTTACTCGATGACTTCAATACACGATTTGGATCTGATCATGAAACCTGGAATGTCTTAGGGAGGTATGGACTTGGCAAAGCTAACGATAATAGTATTCTTCTCCTCCAGTTGTGCACAGAGTTTGAACCAGCACATATGGTATGGATGCATTCTAGGTCCAAACATGGTCAGATTCTTAATTACATCATCACACGGAGACGTGATCTTCAGGGTATGTGTACAGTGAGAGTTCTGTGAGGCGTTGAGTGTGGTACTGATCACAGACTCGTTAATGTGAAGATGAAGATGTGAATCAGGAAGAAAATGAGGATTGGTGGCTCTAAAGCGCCATAGATGTTTCTAAGCTGAAAAACGTGCAAGTACGCGAGAATCTAAAGAACTTATTCAATGACATCATATTTGATGGAATGTGGGATCAGTTGAAATCAAAGGTTTACAGTACTGGAGTAGAAAGTCTGGGTCTGAAGGAAAATAAATGCAGTGATTGGTTTGATGAAAATGATGTTGTTATCTCCAATCATGAGAGAAGATAAGAAAAGAGCTTACGACAAATTTCTTATTTCATCTGACTCTCCGACAGAAAAAGTGGAGGATGCTTACAAAGAAGCAAAAGAAAATCTGCGGAGGCAAGCTTCATCAGATGAAGAATAAGTGGTGGAATGAGTTGTCCAATGAAATACAAAAGGATTTTGATCGTAAAAATGCAAAAGCTTTATATAACAAAATCAAAGAAGCTTATGTACCACAATCTTCATCTATAGTTCCTTTAAAATCTAAACATGGCTCTGTTTTCATCACAGATACAAACGGTATCATGGCACGATGGAAGGAGTATTTTAATGATCTGTTTGATAATCCATCTGTTATAGATGAAACAGTGGTTTCTAGTTTACCCCAACACAAAATTATTGATGAAATGATGGTGACCCCCTTCCCCCTATGATGAGATTAAATGCACTATCAGGGAAATTAATACTGAAATAGGTCACGGTTTGGATGTAGAGTTGTTGATCTTTGGTGGTGAAAATATTTCTGGAGTAGTGCATGGTCTCATTCTTAACGTACAGCATGGCAGTCATGCTGCTGCAGATAGGGTGGATGCAACATTGCTGCCAATTTACGAAGGGAAAGGACAGAAGTCTGATTGCGATGACTATAGAGGGATCACGCTACATGAAGCTGTGGATAAAGTACTGCCAAAGATTCTGCTTATGTATATTTGCCCCTGTATCATTTCTGAAAGCCAGTCAGAGTTCAGAAATGGCTGTGGGACAGTTGACATAATTTTTTTCTGTTTGCCAATTAATGGAGAAATGCAAGGAGCAAGAAGTATTTTTGTACCACGTTTTTGTTGGCCTGATCAAAGCTTTTGACACCAGTTCTTGTTTATTTCTGAAATCAGTCAATATTTTCTAAACAACTTAATATACTTTACTTACTTTTCTTTTTAATACTCTTTACTATTGATGTTTGTTTACATATAATAAATACCTTATATATATATATTTCTTTTTACAAAGGAGTCACCACATATTAAGGCCAGGAGGCCACTCGAGAATAAGAGTTAATGAGTGTTCAGTAGTCAATAGGAAAATGTTGTAGTAATCGTTAGTAGTGGAAATTTGTTAAATTGGATTACTTAAGGAGATGGCTAATCAAGAATTTGTTCACATTGGACTTAAAGATGACCATAATGTAGTCAGTTGGAAAGCAGGAAAACGGAACAAAATTTCACATGTGTGCAGTTCTAAGAAAGAAGCTTTGTTCATGGAATCTATGTTTAGGTTTAAGCACAAATAAAGGTGGGGGAAATTATTGATAGTGGTTTCAGATAGACGTGTGTTTTTCGTGAAAATCAAGCAAGAGAGGACCATAGATTAGAGCTCATATGAGCACTTACCATGAAAATAATGATAAAGCAGAGACAGGCTCACAAGGTTTATTCTGGTGGAAAGAGGTTGCAGGGAAGAGAAAAGAGCATCCCCTACTAGGCTACAAAGTCTATTTTAAACTCTGTCAAGGCAGGATAAACTGCTTCTAGCAGCTCCTGCCCAAATGTGGCAACAGTACTCCATCCTTGGATGTACTTGGATCTTATACAGGTAAAGAATTTCATCATGGAGTGGTAGAACGATCCCACCATTTTTCCAGCAGCCTTGGAAACGAATTTGATGTATGTGTTCCATTTCAGTAAAGGGCAAACATAGAAGCTTATCAAAACATGGAGCCTCGCCAAGATGAAAGCCATTCATCTTAGTTGATGCCAGACGGAGATTAGAGCATTGATGATGTAAAGATAAAAGCTGAGTTTTTGATGCATTAAAAGTAACCAGCCACTTCTTTCCCATTGCACCATGTGATCAAGATCAGAAGAGAGAGAATCAGAGAGAACTTGGTCGTTTATGGCCTTTAAATTGTGGCTATAGATAGTAGTGTCATCAGCATAAATGTCTACAAATGATCTTAGAATGTGATTTGGGTTTATGTAGATCAGGAAAAGAGTTGGGCCCAGGATGGACCTCTGAGGGACTCCAGCATTAATACTGTGAGCTTCTAATTTCTGCCTATCAGCCACTACTTTTATAAACCTATCAGAGAGAAATGATTTAATAATTGAAAAGACATTTCCAGGTATACCGTAGCTGGAGCTTTTGTAGAGTAGACCTTTATGCCATACCCTATCAAAGGCCTTTGATATGTCAAAAGCAATTGCCCTAGGAAGGAATCCTCCATCGAGAGATTTGCTAATCCTTTAAGATATAACTGTTAGCACATCTGCTGTAGATTTCATAGAACAGAAACCATATTCCATGTCACTGAGGAGGTTCATTGTCTTGAGGTGGTTGACTACTTCTCTATTTAACACAGATTCCAGCAACTTACTCATGACGCACAAGAGACTGATTTGTCTGTATTAAGAGAGAGATGACCGATGATCTGAATTTTTGAATACAGGGAATACTGATGAGGTTTTCCAGGGTGTTAGGACAATGCTCAAACAGCTTTGTAAATATGGGAACTAGTTCTGGTTGAATCTTTTTGAGCACTATAATAGGAATACCATCATGGCCTGTTGCTTTACTGGAATCAACATCATGCACAGACATTTGTATGTCGCATAGTGTGTTTTCAATATATAGGAGGAACGGGGAGAGGGGTGGCGGCCCTGATCACATAGGGTAGAATTAGCTGCAAAGTATTTGGCAAAGAGTTTGGCTTTAACTGAGTAACGCCATGACATAAGTCTTGCTAGTTATGTAATATAATTTACCCAAACCGGCACGCACGGGTTTGTGAGCATCAATATTCTGTATGTGTGGAGTAACCTCTAGACTAATGAACATATTATTGTGGATTGTGAGATATGTATTATAGAAAACACAGTAACGTTGGCACATTATTTTTTTATTTTGTAAATGTTATCAGGGGGTGGGGTGAGAAGTATGTAATGACCCCCCCACAAAAATATATATTAAAAATAAGTGAGATACGATTTCCTATTATCACAGATCTCTATCCTTACTTATACAAGTATATAAAGACATTTTGTGTGGGTGGGTGGGTTCCTTCCCTAAAAACTTACAAACGTTGTACTTTATGTGTCTGGGAGTATTCTTAGATATATTTTGTATGTGTGTGTGTATATGTGTGTATATGAGAGAGAGAGAGATAGATAGATAGATAGATAGAGAGATAGATAGATAGATAGATAGAGAGAGAGAGAGAGAGAGAGAGAGAGAGAGAGAGAGAGAGAGAGAGTTTCTTCTCTAAGAACTCCAAAATGGCTGTGCTGAAATTTTTTAATTTCACACAAATGTACTTTACGTATTTTGGAGATAGGTTTTGTATCGAAAAGCCTCCAATAAGTATTGAAAACCGATAATCGAAAAAATCCGAGTAAAGAAGGAACAGTCTGATTTTGACCAAAGTTAACACTGTTATACAGCATTACATCACAAGTGCATTCGAGAAGTCTTATCACCACACAAGCAGAAGAAGCATATAAAATTAACAGTTGGTTCTTTGATAAGACATGGGCGTATTCAAAATGAATGTTTCTACTTAGAGCACAATTGAACTATGCTACGTGTCTTTTGTATTTTAAACTTTAATTCAAGTCATTATATAAAATAATTTTATAAAACAGTCGGTTCTCTACAGTGCAATGTAAACTACAATTTATTCTGAACTGCAGGGAGGCATATAATGCTTCCAGCAGGTGGATCCCCAACTAGAGCAGGCAATCAATCTATTTGATTGAAAAATGGTCGATTTCATTGATTTCGATGACAATAGAAGTATTGGAAGTATGGAATATTCGGTGATCCTAATTCTATCTTGAGCAACTCCATGTCGCCCTGCTAGTGCATTATGACGACAAAAATATTGATGGTAACGTGGTAGCACCATCATTTATAGTAGATTGATTTCATTTTGAATTCCTAACTTCGCACAGAATGATTATGTTTGCAAATACACCACTCAGAGTACCATCGCTATTTCTACCCTCTCACCTAAACTAAAACAGAGTGGAAGTAATTATGACCCAACGGGTCACAAGTACTTCTAGTTTCTCTGTATAAATCAAATATGTCCGTGTGTATGTCGGTCTTCCTGTTTTCACATCAGTTGCAAATGTTTGAACACCGAACAAACCTCACAGTATCTTACGAATCAGCAGATTACTGCGAATATTTTAGGCTTTAAACTTTCTTTATCGATCATTTTTCTCAATATTAATAGAATTATTGTAAGTCCAGAGTCAAACCTAATTAAAAATAAAAATATAGACAAATTTTTTATGATCGTCACGGAACGAAAATATTATATCCAAAATCACCTTAATTAGTCAAGTATTTTTTAAACTACAAAAACGAGGTGTTGTATCTTAATCCGCTATGTTTAAGAAATAAAGGGAGACAATTTATTTCGAACTATTGAGATAAAAATCAGCTGTGTAATTGTTGCGGTTAACTATTAAAATCGCTAAAAATCATAAAAAATATTTTCAATTTAAAGAAAAAAAGAAAACTATTTAATCAACTTACGTGATTTTTGAAACATGACATTTTCATCCCGTGATGGGTATGTACATCATAGAGATTTCTGTATTTAAAAAAAAATTAGGTTGAACTCTGAACTTGCATTCTAAAATTATAAGACAAGTTCACGTTTGACTCTGTGTGTTTTTTTACTTACAACTGCAAGAAGTGAATTACTTTTTAAATCGATTATTTATCAGAATAAAATATGAAACATTGTAAAACAAAATTAGTTAAAAATTACCGCGAAAAAAAAATCAAGTACAGCATTAAATTTACTATAATGAATTTCAAATTCTTTGTAAACACGTCGGCCTTTTTAATCTTTTGTCATCAGCTTGATTGCTTTGTTTTACTGCATGTCAGCCCCTTTTCTGGTTGTTTAATGTTGAATCCAGTAATCCTGGAAAAAGTTTTATGCTTGAAGTTCTTTATATTTTCAAATATTTATTTGTGATGTTTGGTTTGGTTGTTTTGTTTTACAGCATATCAACTCTTTTTGTGTTGTTTGATGCGGAATCTTGCTAAGTGATTACCCTTCTATTCTCTTAACGTTTCATTTATTTCATTTGCATGCGTTAAATTTTTTCTTTTGTTATAACAATTCATACCCAAAAAGCTATAGTAAAACGATTTACTAGATTATTACTCTAATACAGTTGCCAAGACCACTCAGCTACTTTAAACGAATACATCCCTTTCACGAAACATATCAATATACTAGCTGTTCCGGCCCGGCGTTATCCGGAATTATTTGTACTTTCAAGTTTGTTTTATATGTCGTTTTTGAAGTCTGATTTTTAAAAATATTTGTCCGAAAATATTAAGTTTATCAAACGTCTTTTCAGATTTCCTAGTGAAGCTGTTCTTTTTAACTCTTAGAATTATGAAGAATAATAAAGAGTCAGAGAGGCAGTACCGGGTATTTTTTGTTTGTTTTAATCAATTCATCTAAATAAATTAGTAACAAAGCGATTTTTATTTGAAAAAAAATGTACAAATCACGCTCATTCGTATTTACACAAATAAACATAGATTATTGACCTCCAAAATTTTCGATCAAAAAAATCAATGTGCAAGTTATGATATTGATTTGAAAAAAAAAAAAAATAACAACAACAAGCACACTCACAAAGTTGTCTTATAATTGTATTAATATATCGATTTTAAGAAGTGAATGTAATCCACTATACTCTACATGTAATAGGATTAATATTGTGCACGTAAGAACAACGAAAATGCCGACAACTGTTCGAAGCATTTAAATGATATGTAAATAACGAAGATCAGAAATAAGCGTCAACTACGATCAGTTTTTTAATAGTTTTAGTTTATGTTATTGCATTTCTGAATGCAATAAGTATTTTTTATCAATAAATTCAATGTATACGTCACGTCGGTGCAAGTAAAACACAGGTGCAAACGATGTTGTTTTTTTTTTATTCAACTTGAATACCTGATCCTGCATAGCGATGTATACTGCTCAGAAAAAAATATTTATAGTAAATTGTGTAACAGAGCGCGGACGCGCGTATGTCAGCTATATGCAAAAGACCGAGCCGTGTGCGAGTTGACGTCATGACAAGGAAGAAGGAAAAAGATGTTAAAAAGAAGAACGTGTACACAGACCGATGATCACGTTATAGAGAGGACAGAGATAAACGTGTTACACCCATGGGCCTAACAAGACACAAGGCTGGAAAGTACCTGGAAATATATGTGTGGTATTCCAACGAAAAAGTGAGCCGAGATATTCCTTGTCTTTGTTTCTTTACGACGACCTCTGCATATAAATGTTGGTTAACGTTACATCTGTTCATACTTTATTTAAAGGTGGGATTATCTAACGATATGTTCGGAACGACATATTTCAACTATGACTTGGAATGGTCAAAATATCCAGCCGATAACCAAATTGGGTTTACAATTTAAATAGGTTACTAAGAGAATCTGCTATATCTGATAATTTACGGAATGAGATCAAGCTCATATATTGTAGTTTGACTTGTGTTTCTTTCTATATATGTGAAACAAAAGCTTGCGTTGACTGACCAATCGTAAAATCGGGAAACATGTGAAACAGTCTGTGATTGGTTCAGTAATCAAAATAGTCGCCTCAAATGAAAGTTATCGACAAAATCACTGACTCTTGGAGGGTTGTTCAGAGAGTCAGTCGGACACAAGAGATAGAGTGACAGAGAGGAAATGAAAGAGGCAGAAGTGTATTTATGTATGTAAATCTATTTAATTCATAACTATTAAATTAGATCAGTTGGATCCTCATTATTTCCTGTCTGCTTTTTTCTCCCTTTGCTAATGCGACACTTATGTATGTATGTATGTATGTATGTATGTATGTATGTATGTATGTATGTAGGTAGGTAGGTATGTATGTAGGTGATAAAGCAAGGGAAATATTGTCTTCTGTCAAGAAGTGGCGATCACCATGTATGTATGTATGTGTATATATATATATATAATATATATATATAATATATATAATATATATATATATATATGTATATATGTATATATATATATATATATATATATATATATATATATATATATATATATTGATTTAAAGATATGAGGGTTTTTCGAAGCATGAAAATGATGTTATTTTTTTGTATTTAATATTTTTATTATTATTATTTTTTTATATTTCAAGCGGTCTTCCGCTGTTTATCACAAAAATGTATCGAAACGAAAATGAAAGACGTTGAAAAAACTGGAAATTTGTATGTATGGACAGCGTTCATTCCTAGCAACAAGGTTCGAAAGAGTTCACGTGAATTATTTTAGCCGTTTGTGGGAGAAGAATGTATTTTTAAAATTTATTTTTTTATTTTTTTAAATGTTGCAACGTAATAGCGTTTAATTCAAACGGCAAAAAAAGAGACGCAATTGATTTCAATCTGTATCATGAAATTAAAACAAAATTGGTGAACGGTAAAACTAATGTAATTAATAGTTATCATAATGATAGTACAGTAAAGTATTAATAACTAAGGTGATAGTTTTTAATAATAATAACGAACCTCCCCACGAGGGCAGAGTAAGAGACAACGTGGATTTTAATGTGAAGTAAATTCCGTTCCTCCTCTTACAAAAAATGGCACACAGTATAGGGAGAAAAATAAATATAAAAATAAAAATTAGAATTAATATTATATATGAAGTAGAAATGAAAAAATATACATTTTGAGTGAGATTCGACATCCAATGTCCCCATAGGTCTTTAGTAACTTTTCAATACAGACTTGGTAATTTTTGTATGCGTGTGTTATCAAGGAAGTCCCCACAGACTCACTTCAATGTTTCCCATGCTGTCAGTTCCTTTAAAGTAAGAAGCTCTTCAAAATTTGAAGTCCGACAAAGATGCCCTATTTGAGCTTAGCAACATTGAAACCTGGGAACATAGACAAGTGTCGCAAGGCAGCACCATTTTTGTCCATGAATTTCACAAAATTCTTTATTAACCAAAGCTTGATATGACGAGGAGGAAGCAGCACCTTATTCATGTCAACTAGCGAATTCTCCTTGAGACTGTGTTCGCCTGGAACGAAAGTGCTTATAAACTAGTCTTTCTGCTTTTAATTTTGGGATACAGCTCGACTATCTCAGAGACATAGAACGCAACATTGGAAATTGTAATAGAAATTTATTACGAAAAGATTGTGTAACATAATTGTCAAGAGACAACAACCTCCTGTGCTGACTGCCAGTGCATTATTGGCTGTTGGTTGAGACATATTAGTTACGCTTAACTGCTAAAATCCGTTTATAATGTAATGCTATCACGTACATTTATTGCATAATGACTAACAAAGAAGACGTGTTTGCCAGACACGAAGTGCTTCCAGTCTCTCTGCTTGTAATGCTGAGATACAGTTCGCCTATCCCAGAGAAATGTGAATCCCGCTTGATGTGCAATGGGGAAAAAGGTGGCTGGTTAATTTTAATATTTTAATGCATCAGTTTTGCTGCTTGAGTTTTTTTTTTGCCTGGTTATTTTCCGTGTGGCTTTATCAGGCCACTAATATATATATATATGTATGTATATATATATATATATATATATATATATATATATATATATATATATATATATATATATATATAAATAAGGGAGTAGTCACCAACAATGTGTATTTTTTAACATTATTTCATTATTCCGTGTCTTGGTTTTTCATTTAGAATTATGTTTGGATCATTGTAATAATGTTTTTAAGTCATTGAAATCGTTTTTACGCGCGTTTCAGACGTTCTGTGATGCGTCCTCGTCAGAAATTATTTTCAAATGTCATATATATATATATATATATATATATATATATATATATATATATATATACTATAAATATTTTTTGTGTATTAATATTCATATTAAAAACCCATTTTTCTATTTATTTAAAAAGAAAATACACCCTTTTATATCTGGATCATGGAATTGCATTCATCTGCAAAAGATCTAGCTAATTTGCGTATTCTTTTAAGCATTTATTTTAATTAATTCCCAATTATTTTTTTTTCGGTCTTCTTATGGGATGAT
This sequence comes from Euprymna scolopes, assembly GCF_053919585.1. Classification (NCBI taxonomy): domain Eukaryota; kingdom Metazoa; phylum Mollusca; class Cephalopoda; order Sepiida; family Sepiolidae; genus Euprymna; species Euprymna scolopes. Next base: position 77,108,248 of record NC_136495.1, read on the forward strand.
TATCTTTAGTTAACTATGATGCGTAATTATATTCATGTAGATATTCTACATGATTTATACTTGCGTAATATTTACGTAAAAAGGTTATAGTGAACACAAACCTATTTCTCTATATATTTCTGTATGCGTATATATATTTATTAAAAAAATTTTGCCAATCAAACTCCTCTGTCAGTTTTTGGTCTATAGACATGAAACTTGATAAATAGGGTATTCGAACCTATGCAAAAGTGTGAAAATTAAGAAAATGAAACTTTCCAGGTGAAGGTCGAATTACGGTATTAAGAATATGTATGCGTAACGTAATAGCTATTGATTCATGTTTTAATTTTTAGCTTTGCAGCAAACATGTCTTCATAGCTCAGGCATTAACGTCAAAGGAAAAAAAGAAATCGTAAGCTAAATATTTTGGTTTCGATTCTCGGTGGTGGCGCATGAGTAATTTTTTTTAACTTTTAAAATCATGTCTATACATTGGGTCCAATATAATCTATAATATAAACCTGTCTGTTTAGATGAATGTATGTATGTATGTATGTATGTATGTATGTCTCACAAAAACTTTCGACATAAGATCGGTATCATTTTGAAGCTCGACGTCTCGGAAGACAAATATCGAAAAATTGTCCAAAAACATTAATTCCTTCATCCTAAACTCGGCTTGAGGGGCCGATTTTTTTCGCCAACATTTTAGCAAGTCATCGTTACCGTTGGATTGACTTCGGTTAATTTCAATGCTTTTGACTTCCGGTCACGTCATGGAAACATCGGCTAAGACGTCAGATGTTCTTTCACTTTCTTTTCTGCCTTCGGGTGTTGGATTCGAGCCTGCCTGCCTGCCTACTTTTTTTTTTTTTTTGCTTAACACACACCTCCAAACACCCGGGCAACGCCGGGCACTCAGGTTAGTATAATAATAAATACGAAATCTGCATTAATCAAAATATCATATTTAAGCGTATTTTACGACCGGGCAATGTTTGTGCGTGTATATATATATATATATATATATATATATATATATATATATATATATATATATATATATATATATATATATAATTATACTTATAAAACTCAAATGACCTTGTAACGAGTGATGTAACCCAATTTCCGGTTGCGTATGCGCGCATAAACATGAACTCATAACAACGTAAGCAAATAAACCAAAATCGCTTCTTTTGCAGATTTTGACCTGCGCACTGAAATATTAACGTTATTATTTCAAAATTTCAAAAAGTTGCAACTATTCTTTATTACAACTATACTGTCGCTATTTTCCTACTACTAAACAACTTTAACCCGTTGACAAACATAAGAACAATTGTAGTAAAGCCAAGACTACTACTACTACTACTACTACTACTACTACTACTACTACTACTACTACTACTACTACTACTGTCTATCCGTGCCTTTTCCTTCCTTCTTTTTTTATTTTTTGTTTACATTTCTAGATACAAAACAGTTGTGTGAGAACGGTGAATTTGTTGACACATTTACTAATCTGTTTCAATATTAGTTTTATTTTATTTTATTTATTTAGGTTTTATTTTTTTGCTTCAGGTTTTATTAATTATTTTTTTTTTAGATTTTAAGTTTCTGTAACTTGGTTGAAGGATTCCAATATGGGTTTTTCATTCTTATATTTCTCGGCGGTAGGTTCATGTGCGTTTTTGCTGCTAAATGACTTTCGTCGGTGTTTAATTCGTAGGAAAATCATATTTAATTTTCGATTTTTGAGCGATTATTCGGAAAAATAGGTAACTTTACACGAATAGGGAGGATTTTTTTTCATGTTTGTGTGATCCGTCCGTGATTTTTCTATTAATATACTTTCATAGAAATGTTTCTGTTATGTCATAAAAAAACTATTTTCTTTACGTCACAAGTGTCATGCTCATACAGGAATTACATAGCTAATATAACATACTGACCCAACGGGTCACGGGTAGTATATATATATATATATATATATATATATATATATATATATATATATATATATATATAAAGTAAAAAACCCTGTAATTTCCTTACCATTTTGTAAATCACACTTTTACATCATTTTACATTTATTTTAGCGACGTTCTTAATACGTTAATATATATATATATATATATATATATATATATATATACATATATATATATAACTACTTCATTTACTCACATAAAATTAATATACGAAAGTATAAATTTATGCGTAAACTTTAAGTATTTACTTCAAAAGTGCTCAATACGTAGGTAGAGCTAGTTAGTAAGTTATAAAATATATATGGCGATTAAGCTACACTGAGTATTCCGCGTCTCAAGCCTGAAGAATTCTAGAGTGGATGAAACGCGGAATATTCAGTGTAGCTTAATCGCCATATATATTTTATAACTAACTAACTAACTAACTAACTAACTATATATATATATATATATATATATATATATATATATATATATATATATATATATATATATATTTATTTATTTATTTAAAACTGTACAGAAAGTCAGAAAAACATTGATACCGTCGGTTTCAAGCCTAACATAAGGGGGATCAGTTAATGGTAAATAATGTAACTAGTCTATATAAAAATTATTTCGTTAACTGTTTTTCCTCTGAAGAAAAGAGCCATTCTTCAGAATTCCACGGAATAAAGGAATAATTATCTTTACTTATTCCATGGAGTTTCTTTATTCGAATAATAGATATGAATTGTAACTTGCAAAATTTTAACTTCCTTTCACACACACACACACACACACACACACACACACACACACACACACACACACACACACACACACACACACACACATATAACAACAGTCAAGCTACGCTGAAGAGGAGTAGGGCTTCGAAACACGCATGTCCGTAGATCACTGTTTTAAAAAAATAATAAATAAATAAATAATAAATACGTCCAAATAAAAAATGGGCGACTTTCTAAGAAAAACACCGGGTCTCCGAGGCGGAGAAGTTAACCTTAATGTCTTTTAAAAAATCAACAACAAAACTATATATATATATATATATATATATATATATATATATATATATATATATATATATATATATATATATATATATATATATATATGTATATATATATGTATATATATATATATATATATATAATCGCCCAAATTACAGATCTTGTTCTATGCCACTTTCCACTTTTACTTTTTTTCCCTCTCTTGATAAAGCCCACACAACAGCTGATGTAAACGTTGAGTTTTAAATCTTCCACTTCTCCATTCTAATCTATAGCTACGTACGCATAACATGTCGAAATACAGTTATAGTAAGTGTTTCTATATCTCTTTAAATATCTCGCCGTCTTGGATATGACCTTAAACTATACCCGATGGTGAGGCCCCAGCTTGCGGGCTTTGGGGAATGTGGAGCTACCCTTTAATTGCCATTGCTCCCAGGTCCACTCTGACCCGGAGTGGTAGTACCTGTTAGGGTCCCAACTATGGGTTAAATAGAAACTGACTTAAAAAAAAAACAAATATACTCTATTAAAAAAATTGTTCTTCAAAATCAGTGGATTCGGCATTAAATAATCTGAAAAGGGTTGATATGCCGTAAAACAAAAACAAATTAAATATCTCGCAAATATCATGAAAATGTTGCACCCCCCTTCTCCCGTTCCTCTTCAGAAACAAAGAACCTGTTTTTCAGCACCTTCTGTTCTGAGGATCATCTATTTGTGACCATACACTAAATCCTAACCCTAACCCTAGCCATAACTCTAACCCGATGCACTGAACTGTTGATCTTTTTATGAACTCGTTGAACTTTTACCGGTGGAAAGACAAATTCACACCTGATGCGGATGAGGCGCGATCTGAAGAATGATGTTGAAGGAAAGATAGGCACCAGATGGGAGGAGAGATGCTGGTCCACTTGGAATAAAATTTGATATACTACAACTTTAAAAATCCTCCTCCCTTCCCTAGCCACGAATTGAAAAGTACGAGGTTGGAAGTGGAGAGGGAAACGTAACAAAATCGAATGAAAAAACAAAACAAAAAAACAAACAAAAAAGAACAAAAAACAAACACAAAAAATCAACGACAAAACAAAACAACAACAAAAAAACAAAAAACAAAAACAAAACAAAACACACACACACACACACACACACACACACACACACACACACACACACACACACACACACACACACAAATCAACAAGAGACCCCCCCCCCAAAAAAAACACCAAAACAAAACAAATGGCACAGTGGATATAATACTTAGTAAAATTCAGTTGTAAACGTTACACTCTTTTAGAGGTGGAAGGCTCAATGCTCAGTGCGGGCGCCCCCAAAATACAATTGCGAATTATTTAGGTCTTCTTCTCAGTCATGGCTGGTGGAATGAGAGCAAGCAGTCTCCATGGATTAAATAAATGTTATGCAAATTACACTCAAGATGAGAACAGCAGTCTGAAGAATCTAAATAATACAAACAATCAATCCTCATCTAAAAAATTCAGAACCATTCACCAATCTGCATATCACGAACTAAACTGTTTTTATTTTTTATCATTTCATTTTTTCATGTTGTAAATATTACGGTAACACTTCTGAAATTAAAATTCGTAAAAGGAAGTCAATTCCACTAATTTACGAGACTAAAATAGTATTTACATTATTTAGCTTCCACTCGGAAGTACGGCTCATAAATTAAATTACATGTTTCTAGCTCGCACATATAGGTAAAGACAACCAAAATCTTCCTACTGATTTCGTCTAAATATAACCATTATATTTATTTATAATTCCTTTGATAATAATTGGTAGCATCGACCCAAAATGTATTTGTGATAATACTATTACTAATAATACATAACATTGAACAAAGGTTAAATTAATCTAATTTCCCGAACAACGCCGGGACACGGGTCAGCTAATACTTAACATTTAGGAATTAGAAATTTATTTATTTTAATTTTCAGTGTATAAATTGTGATAAGTTATTTCCATTACTTTGTCACTGTTAAAAAACATGAACTAAAAGGTCAGAATTTAAATATCATTTAAATGTACTTTTTACACTTTTTGTTTGATATATTGACCAAAAGTGACAAATCGTTCAAAGTTGAGCATGGAATTTCTTGAGTTAATTTTATTTCCCGAACAACGCCGGTACACAAGCCTGCTTGCAAATGATTAAATAAACAAAGAATAATAATACTTTTATATAATACTAGCAGGAGTACCCGGCATTGCCCGGGTGTTTAGAGGTGTGTGTGGTGCAGAGGAGGAGGTTAAATCAAAACAAAGCGAATTAATAACCTTGTTTAAATACTATTAAATAAAGAAAACAATGTTAAAACTTCTAAAAAAAAAAAATCGGGAAGAAATACAATTAAAAAACCGAACGTGATGCAATAAATAAAGTCCGGCAGTTCCCGGGTATTTGAAAAAAAAAAAGTTTGGGGGAGGGAGGTATGCTCGAACCCGAATCCTTGAGACGAAAGTGAAAAAAAGCGTGATGACTTACTTAAAAAGTGAATTAGGTCAAACATCAATCCAGCAGTCAAATTTGTTTTGGTTTTGTTTCCCTAAGATTTTGGGTTGAAAACCAGCTTCCAATTAAAAAAAATGGGGGTGTCCAAATGAAAGCAATTTTCTGATATGACGGTTTATACCGCATTGATCAAAACCTGATTGCTTTCTGGACGTTCCGGCATGAAAACCGAGAACACGCACCGTTTCCATTTAGTTACTTTATTTATACTAAAAAGCCAAACAAACAGGCGACACAGTGAAAGAGCACGATTTTTATAAAAGTCGATGTAAATAAATCTAGACACGATGTGCGTTCGCAAATCCTAGATATTACAATCTAGACGGTATATAAAAAGTTCTAAGACATAGTAATCTCCCCGAGAATCCCAGCGAAAAAAGCCTTTGCTGGACATAAATATATGTTGCCTTTTATATATATAGACTAGCGGGAGGGGGTACCCGGCGTTGCCCGGGTGTTTGGAGGTGTGTGTGTTAAAAAAAAACGTTAAAAGAAAAAAAATTTTTAGTAGGAAGGTAGGATTGAACCCTGAAGCCTTGACGCGAAGGTGGAAACGACAGGGGGGGGGAAGCCAACCACCTAACCATCTCAGCCATCGGGCAGAGGCATTGAGAAGTGTGTTAAATTAAGGGTTGAAAAGTCAAAGAGGTTTGATTGACAGGTGGCCACTTAATGAGGTCATCGTGGGGAGCGTTGCAATGACGTGGCAGTTTTTTTATTTACTGCGGGGCAGTCTTTTGGCATTTGTTTACTTTGTTTCAATGTGGGACACTTTTGGCTTCCCCAAGATGATGGTGGGTGGGGTAGGGGGAAACCAGCTCCCCATTTAAAGGGGATTGTCCTATTTGAATAGCAATTGTCTGATATAAGGAGAAACTCTGCATTGATCAAAGCTGCTTGTTTTTGGACGTTCCCGGCACGTTTCGCTTTTATTGTATGAAAAAGCCCAATCCACACGCGGCAATTGGAAAATGTGGAATATTTAGCTTTTCAAACTCGGGCAAATTAAATAGACAGGCGACCCCCGTTGTTAACTAGTAGATATTATGATTTAGATGTGATATAAAAAGTTTTAAGAATAAGGAACCAACTGAGAAGCTTGGCGAAAAAAGCCTTTCGCAGACATACACGAAAATGCACACACACACACACACACACACACACACACACACACACACACACACACACACACACACACACACACACACATTTTGCCTTTTATATATATATAGAATATGTCTTTTTTAGAATAATAACAAGGAGGTGTGATTGGAGAGTAGGCGAGGAGGGTTTAGTTAAAGATTCTAAAGAAGCCAGAATAATTCCCGAAGAATGAAGGTTTTGCTTAGCTGAGCAGGTGCAAATATAAACAAATCCTTTTTCCATAGAAACTGTTTGACTTTCTTATTTCTTATTGATTAATTAGGGCAAAAATGCCTCAAAGTTAACCAATTAATCATATATGAAGGTATTTCAGTCCAGGTAGAAAACCTGGAAGACACAGGTGAGGTGGTTGATAGAGAATATAATGGCGAGAGTGGTGATGATAGGGATATTGAGTGTCGGTTACAGATTGATACCAAACGCGACATTCAAGAAACCAAACAAAGCAGTACAATTCAAGCTTTTAATCTCTCTCATCATCAGTTTTCGTTTATTCACATACACACGCACACGCACACATGCACACACGCACTCACGCACGCACGCACGAACGCACGCACGCGCGCGCGGTCAAAATTATGGAGCACCAATGAAAAATCGAAATTATGATTCAAACTTATATATTTGAAGGTTAAGAATAATCGAGTAAACATTAATCAATCTATTTTAATAACAATCAATATTTGTCTTGTCCTTCTTTTGCCTTTATAACAGCTTTAGGTTTAGTGAATCTGGTCCAGCATGTTAGTATAAATTGTGGAGTTCATTCTGCTCTCATATGTGTACAACAGTCTCTGAAGAAACTATGTAGCCCAAAACCATTACGCTTCCTTCTCCAAATTTGACAGTTGGAACCACGCAATCAGGATGAAGTGCCTCTTCTTCCCTACGACGATTATAAACTGCTTCAGAGGTGCCAAAAATCTGATGAAAAAAAAAAAATGAATTTCCTACAGTTTTTGAATAGACGTTATGGATGTGCATTCACATAAAAAATTTAATTTTTCCTTTCAAAGTTTAGGAAATCAGGTGTCCAATGTTCATTTTTTTTTTTTTTTTTTTTTTGCAAATTCCAGTGGTTTTTTCTTGTTGGGATAAGTATGGGTTTTTCCTTTGCATCCTTTTAATCCCGCTTCTAATAACCTTCTTCTCACTATTTGAGCTGATATGTTTTTGTTTGCATTCTCACTAAGTTCAGCAGCAAAATTTGAAGAACTTTTCTTCCTGTTTGCAAGGGATACTCTTTTCTAAATCTGTTTTCCTTGGTGGTTGTAGACCTTTTACAACCTTGTCCTTTTCTATTTTGGAAAGACTTTGTTTCCTTGTGCCTTTTAATTGTTATTAAAACTCCCTTCCTTGAACATTCCATCTTCCTGGCGATTTCTACCTGAGAATATCTTTCACCAGATAAAGCAACAATTTGTGCCCTTTTAATCTCTGAAAGCTGCTTCTTTGGAGGCATTTTCAGTTAAATATGCTGTTATAGTATTAGCAGGTACTAAATATTACCTGAAAAAATGAAACAACTTTTAGTATGACGATGAATCATTTTGAAACTCAGCTAAAACTCTTGAAAGAGGCTTTAAAGCAAATAAATAATACAATCTACTGTTAAATATTTTACATTTTCTCTCAACTGTGCACTGTACAATTCCTAACCTTTAAATGCGTAGGCTCAAACTATTATCTAAGTTTTTTTATAGGTGTCCCATAATTTTGACCATGATTGTATATATATATATATATATATATATATATATATATATATATATATATATATATATATATATATATATATATACCTGGTGTTCCCAAATTAAAACATGTTGCTGGGCGGAAGTTTTAATCACATACTGTTTAAAATACACCAAATACCCTAACTTCTAACGATTTTCCAGAAATTGACCCCATTTTGAATTTATGGAAACACAAAAGCAGTCACTTTAGTCTATAAAGATTAAATAGAAAATAACCTTAACGGAAAAAATAACTCTCATATCTTAAATAAACAAACTTACTTCCGTTTTTATACGCAACTGGTGTCGGTAATAATAATAATAATAATAATAATAATAATAATAATAATAATAATAATAATAATAATAATAATTTAAAATATATTAAATTAAATATAAATTAAATTAAAAATAAATTAAATCAACTTCATATAATATTTCTAAATAGAACAGTTAAAGCAATTTAATTACAACAAACAATTAATAACATGGGACTAATTATTACAAATATGAAAACTCAATAAATCAATATTTAGAGATTATAAAAGAATCAGAATTGGTAATCATATTGGAATCCAGAAAAATATTAAAGTCCTCTCATATATATATATATATATATATATATATATATATATATATATATATATATATATATATATATATATATATATATATATATATATATACTCTTTATGTTCATCACCTTTAATATGATTTAACCCAAACAAATAAAAGGGAATTAATAATCAGGCTAAACTTAAAATTTAATTTAAACTTTTTGTACTAATTGAAATATTTTTCTATACTATATTAAAGCACTCTTAACCATAACGTTTAAATAGACAACCCTAAACTCTGACGAATTTCAACTTAGTGGGGATGCCCTTTTCTCTTCCCTGCAACCTCTTTCCCACAGAAGAAATGTTGCGAGCTTGTCTCTGTTTTATCGTTTTTTTCATGGCAAGTGCTCAGCTGAGCTTCAATCTATGGTCCCCACTCGCCAAACTTTCACGAAAAACACTCGTCTAGCCAAAATTACTATCAATAATTTCACACACTCTTTATCTGTGCCTAAACCTAAGTGTAGATTCCATAAACAAAGCTTCTTTCTTAAAACTGCACGCCTCTGGAACTCTCTTCCGATTGTCTGCTTTCCACCGTACTACAATCTGATTGTCTTCAAGTCCAACGTAAACAAGTTTTTGATGAACCGTCCCTCTAAGTAATCCAATTTACAAAATTCCCACTACATATGTTTACTACGCTATAATCACATTGACTAATGTATACCCATTAACCCTTATCCTCGAGTGGCCCCTGGGCCTTGATAAGTGGTGATTCCTGTGTAAAAAAAAGCTTCCCACAACCATCAAGTACATCAAAAATGTAAACAGTAAAGAATATGCACCGTCATATAACATAAACTTAAAGACTAACTCTGAAATTTTTTTTTATTTGAATCAACTCCAAATGAATAGAAAACATATATGTGTGCATATACATATGTATATATAAACATATATATGTATATGTATACATATATATGTTTACGTGGATACCTTCAAATGAATTATCTAGACTTATTTTATATCTTGACTTATTTTATCATTTGCCGTTTACATTTTATCTTCTTTTTGTTTGAAATCCATATTATTTTGATTTTTAAATTTTACTTTAAACACTTTCTTCTCACTATTGTGAACGTTATTAATCAATATAAATATTATTATAAAAAATGATCAATATCATAAATATTGCAGTTACTAACATTTTATCCATCATATTTTCTATTTTTAATTATCATTATCACAATTAGAGTAGATGATTATATCTAAGCATGGAAATAAATTAATTATATACATTTTGAGATTTTATTATTATTATTATTGCTATACAACTTTCAAAGCTTTGCATAGTAAATAAGTAAAAATGCTATGGTGAGAGATAGAAATAAAGGTGGAGGAAATGGACAGGGATGAGGGACGAATAGGAAGGAGAAAAATCACCGCCAATAAATTATTTATGGTTTCCCCTTTTCATTCTTTCTCTTTCCCTTCTTTCTTTCTTTTTTCTTTTCTTCTGTTTCTCCCTTGTGTCTTTTCCTTTTCGTCCTTATCTCTTAACCTCTTCATTACTGTGGTGTGTAGGGATGATAGTGGTGGGGTGGGGGTATACAAGAGGGCAACATAGACCATACATTTTGTGAGCACATAAAAATTTTAGTCAAATTAAAAGCATTTTTATAACTGAAAACCTCTTTTAGCATAGATATGTCAAATCCACATCCCTCTTGTTTGAACCTATACACACTAGTATATTTAAGATTTAAAGCGGCCATCACAAAACGCATGCAATACCTTTTGTTTTAGTTTTCCATTACCTCTATCTCGATCATTAAGTCCCCCATCCTTTCCCATTCATTCCTATATTCATACATATCCCGACAATAGCAATAAGATCTCACCCCTTCACTGTTATTGCCCCTAAATGCCAGAAAGCTTTCTATTCTAATAGTTTCTTTCCTCGAACAGCTAGACTTTGGAATTCCCTTCCTGCTGCCCGCTTCCCTGGCTATACTGATATTCAGAAGTTTAAATGTAACATAAACAAATATCTTGTTAATCTTTCCTAGACATGGCCCTTTACGTCCATGTGGCGATATGCTTTGTAAGGGGCGAACATGAGAAAAAAAATGTAAACACAAACTCAAATCAACACCCTTATTGGGTCTTATTTGAATGCAACCAAATCTTCACAACATTTGACAGAATCTTTTGATATTAACTCCCTGTGAAGAGGAAGACCTGATATTTCATCGCAAACTTTGCTTTCGTATAACCTGTATCGCCTGAAGGGTCTGTAGTTATTTGTAACTAGCTGACGGAAACATGCTCATGACTGTGTAGCAACATATTACTGCTTATGTAAAAACAAATAAAGAGTATACCCTGCTCTACTTCGGTGATGAGCACCTCGTCAATTTTTATTGGTTACTTAACCTCTGGAAAACAATAACCTCATATATATATATATATATATATATATATATATATATATATATATATATATATATATATATATATATATATATATGAGTATACTATTATATAAAAGGAACTCTGTGTGTGTGTGGGTGTGTGAGTGTTCATTCCCTATGGACTCTTAATATAATCCCTCAGGTGAGCTCATGACTGACCTCTTATAAAACAAGGAATCCGGGATCACCTTATAATATGGTCAGGTCCCGACTGGTCTAACAACAATTCTTCGCATTTGTCAACTACAAAGTTCTTGACACCCGGAATCAGGCACTAAATATGACCTTGGGACCTTGGTGTTAACATTTTGATCTGGGTCATTAAGTCATTGGGTCTTATGACGACCTAAAGTCCACCCAGTGGTTAGTCCTAGTTATTGAGCATTTCTATGACTCCCGTGAACTGTGCGACGTTCCTATTATAAACGGGGGGGGGACTTCATCTAATTGTTGATATGGAGTCAGTGGCTAGTGTTACGTCTTCATCGTATACAAGATGGCTAGAAAAGAACGTTGTCAGTAATCATTCCAAAAGAGAAGAAGACGAAAAAGAAACGTAAATAAAAAATAATATATTTTATTTTTTTTAATAATAAGTCTTTTTATCTCCATGATATATATATATTATAAACAACTGTCAATGCTGCACAAAGAATTTTTTTCACAACAAAATGAGGGAAAAATTACGAAAAAAATCATCAAAACTCTACTCTGTTGCAACCTTTTTCAACTCTTCAACTTCTAACTGTTGCCAGCTTCCTACAATCGGGAGCGCAGTGCTGTTTGTATTAAAGAGGTGGTCACGTCGCAATGCCTCGCATTAACCAATCAAAGCCAGCCGCACAATTCTTTGCTAAAAGGCGATTAGTCAACTGTCCATTCTAGACTTCTTCCATATAAACCAAGCTTCAAAGACACTTGTGATTCTCACGGCCTGGAGTCACCAGAGGTCACTTGTGATTCTCATGGCCTGGAGTCACCAGAGGTCACTCCTCTGGCTTAGTCAGAATGACATTTTTATCAAACAATTCGAGAATTACATCAGACTTGATAATTCTCATTGTTAGAGGATCCACTCCTAGACAAAACAAGCATTGTTCTCCTTGCTTGTTTTGCCCATTCAGTCTATCTCTCAAATATCTATATATATATATATATATATATATATATATATATATATCTCTCTCTATATATATATATATATATATATATATATATATATATATATATATGAGACTTGTCACATCTTAGAATATCTATCTATCTATCTATCTATCTATCTATCTATCTATCTATCTATCTATCTCTCTCTCTCTCTCTCTCTCTCTCTCTCTCTCTCTCTCTATATATATATATATATATATATATATATATATATATATAGTGCGTTAGTTTGCTTGAAGCATTGCTGATAAATAATTATATAGGTATTTTATAAAGCTGCGTAAAATATGTAAAGAGGAGATTTTTCTTTCATGAATTCTGCATTTCAAACAACTTGATTATATATATCCGATTGACCAGATGCGGTCACTTGGTTTGACGACCTAAATATAGCTTGGATAAAATTATATTTCATGTGTATTTTAATCTCTGATGGTAGTCTACAGGAATGTTTACTCTTTTATAGAAGTTCTGTATTCTATTATATTTTTAGCATTTTTAATAATTTTCATATAAGACTACATGTTAATTGAAAATATATTAATTATATAAGAAATTTCTCAGTAAATAATATCTAAAAATTTTTTTACTTAAATCATTCTTGCTTGTGCCAATATTAAATTTTTCAAAGGATTTGATCAGAACTTTATCGATTGAACTACAGTCTGGAATATACATAAAAAACTCAACATTTAATTCTGGAATGTACCAATTGTCATTGCTTTGAATTTTAAAACTGTTTCTGTATTTTATTCATGCAAACATGTAATATCCTTTTCATACAATCATTTTAGATTTAATTTATGTGATAGTAAGCAAAATTTATATTGACCTATTTTTATTTTGCTAAAAAGGTTTCCTCCGATGAGATGCGCCATTCGTTGAAAATCCATGAATTAAGGAAAAAACTTTAATTTTTTTTGTATTCCTTGTCGAACAATAAATTTGTTTGTAAATTTACATAAATTCAGCATTTTCATTTATATTATTGCTCTTTCTCATATATATATATATATATATATATATATATATATATATATATATATATATATATATATATATATATATATATATATATATATATATATAATATTTCTCCGAAACTCTGCGGATTAAGGACTATCCACTTATTTTGTGCTTCCTTTTAAAATTAAATATGTTTTTAACTCTTTTTCAAAGTGTTTTTTAACATGTTTTATTAACTACTGATTCTTATTATAAGCCCTTTTCCTATTTGGTTTTATCGAGCTTTTACATTTGGTTGAGATTACTTTATAAATATTAACTCTTCAATATTTATATAATATACTTTAATTTTGCCATCTTGGATTATTTTGGTAAACTTAACTGTAATACTTATTTCATTCTATATATATATATATATATATATATATATATATATATATATATATATATATATATATATATATATGTATGTATATGTATATGTATATATATATATATATATATATATATATATATATATATATATATATATATATTATTTACATTTATGTCTCGGAAGTAGAGTGAAAAGCATATCTTATTTTTCTTTTATTAATATTATTGGAATCTTTTCTTTTTTCCTTGTACAAATTTTGTGAATTATTCCATGGATTTCTGCCTTTGGAGTATTATGGACCATCTTCTTCAAATTACGAGATTTCCTTGGATGTTACTTGTACAAATGGAAATTCTTTTAACTTTCTTGAAGTTTTACATTTAGATTTTACCATTACTGGATTTTTTATCTCCCACCAGACTATCCATTCATGTGTAATCACCTTTTTCTTCACGATATTCCTTCTGCTTAACTTATTTTGTTTTCAAGTAAGATCTTTGACTTACATGTTGTTTCATCAAATGCATTTGCATGCAAAATCCGATCCCGCATTTTGCTAATTCATACCCTCTGATGAGAAGGAAAGTATTTCTTCGAAACTCCGCGGATTAAGGACTATCCATTTATCTAGTGTTTCTTTTTCAGATTAAATATGTTTTTAACTCATTTTAAAGTGTTTTTTAACATATTTTATTAACTGCTTGCTCATATTATAAGCTCTATTTCCTATTTGGTTTTATCGAGCTTTTACATCTGGCTGAGAAAATTTTATAAATATTAATTCTTTAATATTTATAATATACTTTCAGTTTACCATCTTAGATCATTTTGGTAAATTTCATTGTAATTTTTATTTTATATATATATATATATATATATATATATATATATATATATATATATATATATATATATATATATATATATATAATATCTATTATGATATAAAATTCAAATCGTTTTGCTTGGGCATTGAAATTATCCATGTGCTTCCACTTTACAAGTTCCACTTTATGACTTCTGGTTTCAAAACTTTTGCGCATGTGTAAATAAATAAAAATAAAGCAATGAAAGCTTTTTTTTTTAATCGGCAATTTACGAGATTGTCTTCTTTCTTATTTTATTTATTTTTAAATAGATTTATACATTTTATTTTTTATAAATTGGTGTGCGTTACAAATAAAAAAATAGGGCAAGATTGGAAATTGATTGGCAAAATACTTTTGATCCCTATATCACATAATCACCGTTATATTATTATACAAACAATATGAAAGCAATAATATTGGTATTTCAGAAGTTAACAGTTTTAAATAAGCAGAATTTTTTTTTCAAAATAAATAATATAAACAAAACTTTTTTTTAAATAATAAATACTTTTTATTTATTTTAAACAATATATACAAAACTTTAAAACAAAATTTATGCAATATTAATGAAACTTTTTATAATTTGAAACAATATAAAGTTTTTATTTTTAATTTTTAACAATATAAACGTTTTTATTTTTAATTTTAAACAATATAAACGTTTTTATTTTTATTTTTAAACAATATAAACGTTTTTATTTTTAATTTTAAACAATATATACGTTTTGATTTTTAATTTTAAACAATATAAAGGTTTTATTTTTAATTTTAAACAATATAAACGTTTTTATTTTTAATTTTAAACAATATAAATAGAATTTTTTAAAACAAATATTGTTCACGAATACTTTTAATTATACGGGAAAAGACTTCTCTCTTATAGCTTTTTCTCCACACGAATTCCATAACATGCGTTTCAAAAGTGTCTCTGTTTCCAACTGTTCTCATATTTTTTATTTGAAATGGAACCATAAAACTTTCATGAATTGTGTGTGTATCGAGGGAGTCAATCGGGTCAACGAAATTTTCTTCATGAATAATTTCGTCATGTTGATAATTTCCATGATCCAATTCCATTAATTCTCTGGAGTAAAGTGTACCGATCCTCACTGTCATTCCTCATAGTATCATACAGGTTCGAGCCACGTGGATCCTACCAGGGATACAAATTTTATCGAATGGATGGGCGGCCTCTAAAAGTCTGGACCACTTCAATCATGGAAAGTATCAAGATATCGCATATTTTTGGCGACGTTTGTGTGCACAACAATGGCCACTACTTTTAATATAAGGAATTATATTGCTTAATATCCGGAAAACTACTTATTTGCGGAAAATTTTAATGTGATAT
>NC_136495.1:77129447-77174447 GCF_053919585.1 Euprymna scolopes
GTACATAATAATACTTTGATAAGTATGTTTTAACTTAAATAGGGATGGTATAATAAAATTGTGGGGTCTGCGTTCGCGCCTGGCCTCCATAGAATGGAAATAGGCACAAACTTTAATAAAGACTTTTCATATCTATCTGCGTAAGTATACTTTGATAATTATGTTTCAGCTTGAAGAAATATGGTATAATAAAATTAGGGATGTTCGTTCGCGCCTGACCTCCATAGAATGAAAATATGTCACAAAGTTTAACAAGGTTTTTTAATATAGATCCACAGAATATTGTGATAAGTGTTTCCGTGTGAACAGGTATGGTATAATAAATTATAGGGTGTATCTATTTTATTTTTACTTTCATCATATTTTGCTTTGGTTTTGATACACCCAAATTCGAAACTATCTCTTTACAGCCCTTTCTTTTCATAACCTATCATACTTTCATAAATAAGAGTCCATTTTCTGTAGGCTGTTTTTGAACCCAGTCAACGGCGGGTACTTTTGCTCATATATATATATATATATATATATATATATATATATATATATATATAGGGTGTCCCAATAAAATGTATACACTCTTTAAGTGGCCATAAAACCAACATTTATTGTAAGAAAAAAATGTTTCATGCGTCAAAATACTGTGAACAAATATAGAAACCAGCTAATTATTGAAAGTGTTCAAATTATTGGCCATTGTGGCCCATGAACAGCTGACAACGCTTATTGATTGAATCGAAAACGTTCCTAATCAGTTCAATTGGTATGTTAACACATCTTCTTTCAATGGTTACTTTCAACTCATTAATTGTAGCTCGTCTTATGGTGCAACTCCTGTGTTTAACATGCCAGCACCCATCCAACTCTGCTCCCCAAAAGAGAAAAATCCACAGGAGCGTCAAATCTTGTGAGCATGGGCAGTACTCGATACTTCCTCTTTGTCCTAATTATCTGTTTCACAGGTGACTATCAAGCTATGCTCTTACCTCATGATGATAGTGGGGAAGAGCTCCATCCTGCTGGAAGTGCGATTCTTTATTCCTAAATATCTCTTGGGAACGTGATATAGCATATTCATGTAGCAAGTTGAATTTATTTAAAGTGAGTATACATTTTATTGGGACACTCTGGTTATATATATATATATATATATATATATATATATATATATATATATATATATATATATATATATATATATATATATATATGTAACCAAACACACAGGCAACGCCGGGCTGAAATGCTAATATATATATATATATATATATATATATATATATATATATATATATATATTAGCATGCTAATATATATATATATATATATATATATATATATATATATATATATTAGCATTTCAGCCCCGCGTTGCCTGTGTGTTTGGAGGTGTATGTTGAGCAAAAAAAAAAAAAGAAAAGTGGTAGTAGGAAGGCAGGCTAGAACCCATACCATGAAGGAGGAAAAGAATGGGAAAAAAACGTGACGTCTTAGCTGTTACGACCACCGCCAAACCGGAAGTGGCGTAGGTTTAAATTAAGGCTAGACAATCAGAAAGAGAGGATGACTTTCGACAATATCGGCGAAAAAAGCGACCCATCCCTGTAGAAAAGTGCCCAGTTGAAGATGAAGAAATTAATGTTTTTAGCCAATTTTTCGATATTTGACGTCTGAAAGGTCGAGCTTAAAAACGATGCTAATTTTAGTAAAATCCGTCGCCTCTGTCGAAAGTTTTAGGCAGACATGCAAAAACATACTTACATACATTTATATATTGGTCATACATACATTTATATATTGATAGCTCAAATTTTCGCTCCAAACCGATTAAAAAGCTTGCCCTATCTCTGAATATACTTTTTGTAAAATTTCAAATGTTTAGACCAAAAGTTGTCTGAGTAATTTGGTAGAGACCGCAGCGATCCATTTTTTTAAAACTTTGACCCCTATTATGACCCCTTAACATTTATTGTTTTGGGCTCAAATCACGTTATTAAGTTAGATCTATGTCCAAGGAACCTATATCTAAGTGTTTAGACCCAAAATTGGCGGAGGAGTTTGGTAGAGTTCTCAAAGGTCAAATCGTTGAACTTTGACCCCTTAACAGCCAAATTCTGGCCGAAAACGGATTACAAAGAGTTTCCCAAATTTCAGTCCCCTGTATATCAAATTTCGAGTCTGTAGACTGAAAATTGACAGAGATATTGTGTAGTGAAATGTACACACACACACACACACACACACACACACACACACACATACACACACACTTTTATAGATATATAGATATATAAACACCCTGTCTGTCTGTCGATGTACAGAATGATCTCTACCAAACTACTCTGCCAATGTTTGATCTCCAGTCTTGAAACTTGATACATAGGGAATTGGGAACTGTGGAACAAATTCGATTTGACTTTTAGCCAGTAAAAATAGCTGCTATGGAGTCAAAATTGAAAACAAAAATGGAACTTTGCAGGCGTAAGTCGACTAAACATGTTTCTTTTATGAATGCACAAATATACATTTATATATTTAAGTCTGTTAATTTTTTAAGTTTTCTTATAAAGTTCAGATAGTAACGAATAATGCTGGAGCGCTAAGTGATTTGGCTTTGATACTAGCTGATGGCACCCAAATCATATATATATATATATATATATATATATATATATATATATATATATATATATATATATATTCTACCATAATACAGTTAATAAGCGTCTCCTACCTTGAAGGCTATTTTCCTTAGAAAATCGTCTATATTTTGCTTTGGTAAACAAATATTATGTTATTCATTTATTATTTTTATTTTACTTATAAAACAGTAATCTACGGACATGCATGTTTCAAGATCTTATCTCTCAGTGTAGCTTGACTGTTTCTAGGAATCGAACCTGAGACCATGTGTATTATGGTCCAGTGGGTTAGCTGTTACGCCATGAAGTCCTAGATCGTTTTAGGTATTATTTTATCGCTTTTATATAAAAAAACTCTTTTATAACATTGTATTATATTTTGATCACTTGTCTCAGTTTGGTCTGATAGAAGTTTTGCTGTTTTGATGTTTCTCATAGTATTATTCATCTTTTAACTGTCAATTCATTTATCTAATTAACTCTTGTCCTCCAGTGGTTTTTGGCCTGGATACATGATGACACATTAGTAAAAATATTTTTTTAGTCTATTGCAGGGGTTTCAAAAGTTTTTAGATGCGAGGGGCATATTACTGACTGTTTAAGGCTACCCCCCCCGGACATGTTTTATACTGTTTTGCTTATTAACTTTACTTTTTTAGTAAAACTGGTTCTCCAAAACCTCATTCTTTTAATCATTTTCTGAAGAAAAATAAAAATCACCACATTATTTTCACACATTTCCATTTAAAAAAACATTTTAAAAAAATATTTTTATGTTTTCCATAAGAGCTCCAGGGGCCGGATTAAAGTCTTGGGTGGGCCTGATCTGGCTCTCGGACCATAGTTTAGAGACTCCTAGTTTACTGGATAAAGCACAACTGAATATCATTATTCTGATAAACAAAACAAATAAAGGTTTATTTTAAAAACCTGTTCCTCTTTGTTGATCACATTCGTTAATGTGTAGAAATGCAGGTTTTTACCACCACCATTGAAAACAACAAGGCCCAGTGGTTGCATGCAAAGTCGGGGAAGGTTTGAGCTAAAACAACCCAAGGAATGAATTAGAAGCAGCATTGCAACTTTTGATTTATTGATTTGTGGTTCAGCACCTGACACATTTTGGTTTGACACACACAGACAGAGAGGACCAGCGGATGACGGATCCTGATACTAACTCTTCCTGAACTTTCACCAGAGCGCCTTGTTAGCCAGATTATGGTCCTAATAACACCTAGTGCCAGATGTGTTCACCATGATTAACCCTGCCAGGAACTGAAGTTTCAGACGTTATAGCATATTATCACTACCAGAACGAGTGGAGAGACACTGTGAGTGACAGAGTGAGTCCGAAAGCAAGAGAAAGTACTCTCGTCTCCCGCATTATCCATGTACTATGCTTTATTAAGAATATATTATTCGACTTGGTATCAGCGTCCGTGTTATTCTTGCATTAATCACTCATAATAGCACCTTACCAAGACAGAGAGGGATTGGACTTCAAGGGGGGATCTTTGTTGATAGCTCGAGTTTATCCATATTGGAAATCCAGGTGTCTCCTCTTTCAAAGACTCAAGTCTTTCTTTAATGAAGCCTTAAGGTCTTTCTATCTGGAAAACACAAGTCTAAATGTAATATTTTAACATCAAACAAAAACATTAAACGAACCGTTCGCACATGTTGTTTCCAACAAACACATATATGTGGGTTATCACCAGTCAGCGATCAAAAAACAATCAGCAAAACAAAGTGTTTTTACATACGTGCACGGTCGATTGTCTTTCATTCATTAACAAAACGGCACATGATATTACGTTGAGGTTTAAGAGCCAAAATAATTGATGCTGTTTATCTTTTAAACTTTAAATGACTTTTTATTTTAGAATTTGTATTTCTTATTAATAGTAATATTCGTCTTATTCCTTCCTTGATTAGTCCGTACGTTACACTTTGAAAAAGGCCAAATACAATTTTTGAAGGGCAAACTGCTTCAAAAAGTCAAATTCCCAAAATTTAGCTTTAAATAGGACATTCGAAAGAAACAGGGCAAAAAACAAACATTGTCTGCCAAGAGGTGCTCTGAACTGAATGATTAAATTAAAGGTTGTTTCTTTACAATGTGAATTTACTATTTGTATGGAACTATGTAGCACTATATTACTTTCTGAGTATTTATTAGTACTTATTAATTTGTCTCATTCAGTTCAGTTCTTGTACTTTTGCATAGGTATTATCAATTAGGCCCCCCCTCCCAATAATAATAAAAGTTTTTTTGTTTTTTTTTTACATATGTGTGCCATCGCTTGTCTTTCATCCTTTTTAACGTTGCTTTTCCATGTGTGGGTCGTGATCATCTTTTGGTTATGATCTTATGTTTAACTCAAGACTAATCTACTCATGTATAGAACAGAATACAGATTTATTAGCATTCAAAGGTTTTATTCAAAGAATGTTCTCGTTAGGGGAGAGACCACATAAATTACTTTGTACTTAATTTCTTTTATTTAGCTTTAAAATGGTCGATGAACTGATCGAGTGTTGAGTAAATATTCACTTACATTTTTACATGGTAGGCCATGTTTTGTCTGTCTGCTTCCCAATTTAGACTGTACAGAGACTCTGCTCAGTCTCCCGAACATATAGTGTCATTTCTCTAATATAATTCAACACTAGCGTTTCTAGTGTGTTTTATTTAGAAAACTAACGTTTTAACCTCCGCCTGAATCATGCTAATTGCACTGGATCTATTTCCTCATCAGATAACAAGAATAAGGCGAGAAATTAATGTTCTCTTTATGTAATATTTATCCCCCCCCCAATATTTTTGTATCATCACCCTCCTTCAGTCTCGAGAGGCAATGGGCACCTCCTGTAAGGGTGGCTGCACATGTAATTGTGAAGCAAGGGTAGTGCAATCTCTAACCACACCTCTCTTTAATCGACACTGTTTGATTCTAGTGGCAAGGAGAAATCCAGGACGACTGCAATCAATACAATGTAGAGCACATACAGCGCCTGGTATTTCCAAATGATCACCCATTTTAGTACTGAGCAAGCTCAATGTTGCTAAACTTCTCTATGAGCCAAACATGATTATCTTCGGCTTTATTTCTCTTTCTTCCTTGTGTCCAGGATTGGAAGTTCTACCGTGTTAAACAGGTCCTATGTTCATTCGACACCACACTTGGTCCATTGCGTGTTCAGGTTTGAGGATGGTGCTCTTTAAATCCTCACTGAGGCAGTCCGTTCATCTTTTTCATGGGCAGCCTCAAGGATAGGAGCTAGGAATGACGATGCACTCAACTTTTGTTGGCTACACACTATGACTATACCAGCACAGCTTGTTCAACTAAAGAACCTCCTCGACACTGGCTAAACTTAGTCCAGATCTAGACGTATAGGGTCTCTGTCAGAAAGTTTTGAGGCACAGATCCAGGTCACTATGGTCTAATCTGGCTATGTCCTCAGATGTAACAGGTCATGTCTTACTGGCATAGAGAACACTACAGGAAATGTAGAAGTAACCTCTGACGACTGGAAACAATTCGAGATAAACAGAGAGCACATACAGCACCTGGTATTTCGAAATGGTCATCCATTTTAGAACATCGAATCTGTTGTCAAGATCATTGGAAAAATGGTTGGATCATTTTACCCCTCCAATAGATATCTCACTCCTGATGCAATTCTCTATCTATATAAGTGCCAAGTACATCCTAAAATGGAATACTGTTGCCACATCTGGACAGGAGCTGCTTGTTGTGCTCTATCTTGCCTTGATCAAGTTCGAAACTGGCTTCAAAACTTAGTAGGTAATGCCCTTTTCTCTTCCATGCAACCTCTTGAAGAGCCGTTATGAGCCTGTCTCTGAGCTATTGTTATTTTCATGAAAAGTGCTCGTTTGAGCTCCAATCTATGGTCAAACATTAAAAAAAAAAAACATGCAATTATTATCAACAATTTTACTCTCTCTAACTGTGCATAAATCTAAACGCAGATTTCAATGAACAAAGTTTATTTCCTAGAACTGGCCGCATGTAGAACACTGTTCCACTGGCCTGCTTCCTGGCCGATTGCAATATGGTAGCCTTCAAATCCAATGTAAACAAGTTCTTGTTGAGCCGTCCCCTTAAATAATCCAAATTCTACCCAATTTACACCATTAACAATTACTAAACTACCACCTTAACTTTCGAGTGACCTTCGGGTCTTGATAAGTGATGACTCCCTTGTTAAAAAACAAAGCAAAAACAAAGAAAAACAGTTCAACTTCGTTTAACTTCGGTGATCTAACGAGAACCGGTCTGTCAAACGTGATTCTGTCATATAACATTTCTTGAAACATAACATGAGTTTCTTTTTGTATTTTATTTGGAAATATTTTCGAAGCAAAATGTATTATTCTGTAATCTTTAGGAATTCGATAAGCTTAGCCTCATTGTGACTTTTTATTTTTTTTTAAACAGTATTCACCCTAGGCGTGTTGAACTGGCTTTCTACGAATGAAGAAGTTTCATGGATATATTAAATTTAGAAACGATCCCTGATCACATGTATATCCCAGTCAAGAGAGATGATGAAGTTAGATTTTTACAGTTCTCTTGCAAGGGGATGTTGAAGTCCTCCTAAATACAGCGCCTGGTCAATACCAAATGGTCATCCATTTTGTATTGACCAGGCTCAACGTTGCTTAATTTCAGTGATTTAACAAAAACTTGTGTGTCAACGTGATTATGCTGTATCTCATTCAGACTGACAGAAGATTAATGCTTTTTCATTACATCGGATGGTTTTTATTTCTAAAAAGATGCTTTTTGTCAAGAGACATTGTCTTGTCTGAAAGGAGAAATTCATAATCAATACATTACGGGGGGCGGGGGGAGAGGATAAAGATCTTTTCAATGGCGGACAAGAAATAAATAATAGCTTTTCACCTTTTCATGTTAAATGTCTCATTTAATATAAAAATTGCCTGGAACGTCTCCAACTATTGTGAAGGCCAACAATTGGCTGCATGGCATTGATAAAAGGATTTTTCTTATTTAAAAAGTTGTAAAGAATTCTTCGGACTACTGTTCTCATTTTGAGTGTTATTTTCACAACGTTTCGGTCGATGTAATCTCCGACCTTCTTCATGTGTATCTTGTTAAACATAGGAATTTTTCTGCTAAACTCTGAAATCTGCATGCAATTGTGAACGGAATCCTTTATTTAATCCACGAGGGTAACATGCACTCCTTACGGAAGGACCCGTGGTATAGTGGATAAAGTACTTGGTAAAATTCAATTGTAAATCTACATTCTTTTGGAAGGTTCAATCCTCAGTGCAGACAACAATACATTACGAATTATATAGGATTTCTATCCATTCAAGGCTAACGGAATGAGAGCATGCTACTCCTGTGGATTAAATATAGGGTACCTTTTGAAATTCTGTGAAGATTCCAAAGTTTGACAGAATATTTTCCGAGTTCAACAAGATATACCTGATAAGGTCAGAGGTTACATCAACCAAAACATTGTGAAAATAACACTCAAGATGAGAATAGTAGTTCGAAGAATCCAAATAATACAAATAGTCGATCCTCATCTCAAAAATGCAAAAACATAAAAGTCAGAGTAAGGTATGTTTAGAAGGAATGGTGGAAGGGTGTAGAAAATGCAAAGAAGTTAGAATATAAGCATGTTATAAGATGAATGTTATGTAAAGAGTTAAGAAGTGATTGAATTTGTTTAAGCTACATTTTACTTTTATCAACAACATAAAGTAATTAGATGTTCTATGTTGATGGACGTTTCCATCTCACACTTTTTTGATTACGTCATTGTTTTAAATTGTAACCCTCGACCTACTTCATGTGTATCATGTCGAACTCCAGAATCTTTCCGCTGAACTTGAGAAGCTGCATGGAATTTCGAATGGAACCCTATTATTTAATTCCTGAGGATAGCATGCTCTTCTTGCGGAAGGATCATTAGTAAAATTCAGTTGTAAAGTTACACTCTTCTTGAGGGTGAAGGTTTAATTCTCAGTGCAGGCGACACTCAAAAATACAACTGCAAAGTAGTTAGGACTTCTATCCAGTCATAACCAATGAAACAAGAACATGCTACTCTTGTGAATTAAAGAAAGGATTCCATTTGAAATTCCGTGCAGGTTATGGAGTTTGACAGAAAGTTTCTTGAGTTCGATAAAATGCACCTAAAGAAGGTCAGATCGTCGAAACATTGTGAAAATAACATTCAAGATGAGAATAGTAGTCCGAAGAATCCAAATAATATGAATAATTGAATCCTCATCTAAAAAATTCAGAACTGTATTATTATTCTATCATAAATTTGAATTTGGTGTTTTAATCTCACTGTCAGTGCGATAAATAACCCAACTTTATGAATATAAATATGTTTCCCTTAGGACAATCTGTATAAGTAAAAGGTCATTCCTAGCAGATTTCATGTTCTTAGATAAGCTTAATGATGGCTTAATTTTGTATTTAGTGGACGGATCCACTTCGTCTCATTAGTATAAATCCCATTTTATGTTTTTTTGAGATGAGGATTGATAATTTGGATCCTTTGGGTTACTGTTCTCATCTTGAGTGTTATTCTCACAACGTTTTGGTTGATGTAACTTTCAATCTTCTTCAGACGTATCTTGTTGAACTCATGGGAATCTCTTTCTGTCGAACTCAGGGGAATCTCTTTCTGTCGAACTCTGGGAGAATCTTTCTGTCGAAATAACACTCCAGATGGGAACCGTAGTCTGAAGAATCCAAATGATATGAATAATCAATCCTCATCTCAAAATTTCAGAAAGAAAGGTGCAAAGAAATTAGAATATCAACTTGTGACGTTATAAGATGAGTATTTTTAAAGGAGTTGAGAGACGATTGGCTTTATTTATTTATTTTTTTTTTACATGGGGGTCACCACTTATCAAGGCCTGGAGGCCACTCAGGGATAAGGGTTATTGCATGTACAGTAATCAATGAGACAGTATTGTAGTAATCATTAGTATTAGAGATTTGATAGAGTGTCTTACTTAAGGGGGCGGTTTGTTAGGAATTTGTTTATGTTGGATTTGAAGACATCCAATTTGTAGTCAGGTAGGAAACAGACAAACAGAAGAGAGTTCCACAGTCGTGCACTTCTGAGAAAGAAGTTCTGCTCATGGAATCTACGTTTGGATTTAGGCACTGATAAAGAGTGGGGGAAATTATTGACAGTAGTTTCAGCCAGACGGGTGTTTCTCGTGAAAGATTGGCGAGGGGGGACGAGAGATTGGAGCTCAGACGAGCACTTGCCATGGAAATAATGATAAAACAAAGACAGGCTCGCAACGTCTCTTCTGTGAGAGAGAGGCTGCAGGGAAGAGAAAAGGGCATCCCCCACCAAACCACGAAATCTATTTTGTACTCTGTCAAGGCAGGATAGGCTGTTTTTAGCAACTCCTGCCCAGATGTGGCAGCAGTACTCCATCCTTGGACGTACTTGGCTTTTATACAGATAGAGAATTGCATCAGTAGTGAGATATCTTCTGGAGCGGTAGAAGGATCCCACCATTTTCCCAGCGTCCTTGGCAACAGATTTGATGTACATGTTCCATTTTAGATCAGGAGAAAAGGTCAAACCCAGAAGCTTGTCAAAACATGGAGCCTCCCCAAGACGAGAGCCATCCATTTCAATTGATGCTAGATGGGGATCAGAGCATTGATGATGTAAAGATAGAAGCTTGGTTTTAGATGCATTAAAAGTGATCAGCCACCTCTTCCCCCATTGTACCATGCGCTCAAGATCAGAGGAGAGAGAATTAGAGAGAACTTTGTCATTTACAGCCTTTGATGTGTTGCCATAGATGATCGTGTCATAAGCATAGATGTCAACAAATGATTTAAGTATGTGTTTTGGGAGATCATTGATGTAGATCAGGAAGAGAGTTGGGCGCAGGATGGACCCCTGGGGGACTCCAGCATTAATACTGTGGGCCTCTGATTTCTGCCTATCAACCACTACTCTCATGAACCTATCAGAGAGAAATGATTTAATAATTGAGAAAACATTTCCAGTAATACTGTAGCCGGAAATCTTGTGAAGTAGGCCACTATGCCATACCTTATTGAAGGCCTTTGATATGTCAAGAGCAATTGGCCTGGAAAGGAAACCTTTGTTAAGAGATTCACTAATCCTATGTGATATAACCGTTAGCACATCTGCTGTAGATCTTACAGAGCGGAAACCATATTGCATGTCACTAAGAAGGTTGTTTCTGTTGAGGTGGTTGACTACTTTTTATTTAATATGGATTCCAACAACTTACCCATGACACACAGGAGACTTATTGGTCTGTACTGAGAGGGAGATAACTTTTCACCTGAATTCTTAAATACAGGGCATACTAATGAGGTTTTCCAGGGTGTTGGAAAGCACTTCTCCTTAAGGCAACGCTTAAACAATTTTGTAAGTATGGGGGCAACTTTTGGTTGGAGCTTTTTCAGCACTATAACTAGAATGCCGTCAGGGCCAGTTGCTTTACTGGAATCAAGGCTCTTGATTAGCTTGGCGACCTAACACACAGATATTTGTATGTTGCATAGCGTGTTGGCTGTTATAGGAAGAAATACAGGCAGTTGATGACCATTGTCGCATAGGGTAGAATTAGCTGCAAAGTTCTTGGCAAATAATCTGGCCTTGTCTGATGCTGACGAGATGACCTCAGGTCCATTGATGATAGTTGGGATAGAACGCATGCTTCTGTTCAAGATCCTATTTGCTATTTGCCAGAACTGGTGGGAACCAAGCCACTGCTCAGCTACTTTGGATTTAACAGACTGAGCATATAGCTCTCTTGCATTTTTTATTACTCTTTTACAGTAGTTGCTGGCAGTCCTGAAAGCAGCTTTAGTCTCAGTACATCTATTACGTTGGTAGCTATGGAAAAAGTGATTTCTGTGTGCGATGGCAGCAGCACATTCAGGGGAGAACCATGGCTGCCTGTTAGGTTTTTGTTGGAATTTTTTAGATGGTATGAATCGGTCTATGCCTACAATTAACCATTCGGTCAGGTCTGATACTATAGAGGACACATCCTTTTTAAACATGGAATGCAGAGGTAGATCAGATATGAATGTATGGAAGCTATCCCAGTAAGCCATAGAGTATCGATATACAGTACGGTGGAGAGGTACGTCTGAAGACTTATTACATTTCATTTTTATCTTAACTGCTACAACAGAGTGGTCAGAGGATCCCAGAGGAGATAGAACGGAACATGAACACAGCTCAGGGGAAGTTGTGAGGAAAAGGTCTAGAAGGCTTGCATATTGACCGGGTGTATCTGGCACATGGGTGAGTTCGTGAACAATCTGAGTGAGGTCATAAGCAATGGCAAAATTATGACAAAACCTCCCCTCGTCATCGGTTTTATTTGAGTGGGTCAGCAATTCCACATTATAGACATTGAAGTTACCGCAAATGTGAATGTTAGCCGAAGGATGAGCAGACAGGATGTGGTCAATTTTCTCAGATATGCTCTTAAAGATAGTAACCCCACTGTTGTGGGGGCGATAGAGGGCAAATATAAATGCAGTGGTGTAAGCTAGTGCAATCCGGAAGCACATATAAGGTAAATTAGGGTATTTTCTGGAGATATCCCTACCGCATGGAAAGCCATCTTTGATGTAGGCATATATTTCATGCCCATGGCGATCTTGGGATTCAGATTTAGATGTTAAGTGTAGAATAAGAATTGGAGTATCCTTTAATTATGAATTCGTCTAGAGAAGTAGTTGGCCCTTATGCCAGTTTCACTTAGAAAGAATATGTCCGGTTTCGTCTCCTGTAATTGTGTTTCAACCTCTGGAAGGTTGGAACGTAGACCCCTGATGTTGGAGAAGGAGACCTGGTAGTAGGGGTCTACGTTGGTGGATGGGGTTCTAGGTTTATTCGTGTTTCTTTTTTGGAGATTTGTCAGGATTGAGGTTTTGGGGTTTGTGGAGCAGGTCGGTAGACTTGGTTGGAGCAGGACAGAGAGGGAAAATAAGAGAGAAAAAGACAAGAAATTTTTTTTTTTGTGGCACATGAAAAGGTAAAGCCATAACAATTACCCACAAGTATGGCATCGAGACACCCTACCAGAAACTACTGTATGGTCCAGAATCCATTCACCAAATGGCAATACAGCAGCCCCGGTACTTTGCACCTGCTGATAGGACAGCCTCCTTAGTGGTTAATCCAAGATTCGGGTCCTTGACTATCAGGCGGGTAACGTAAGCCCAGATGAAACGTTTACCTCCAGCAGCCTTACTAGTGACATGACCACAAGGTTAGACATAGAAACAGAAATTTTTCGGCATCTCAGGCTACTGTTCACAAAGTACTACCGACCTGGAAAGCAGCTTTTTCTTCACCCTTTGTCAGAAAAATCACTCATTGGAAATGAGGACTGAAGGACAAAAAAGGAGAAGCGAGAGTTATTGGAGCTGCTGATAACACATCCACATGCATTATCTACTCTCCATTAAGAAAATAAATAAATAAATAAGTAAATCTCTCTCTATATAAATAAAATGAACTCATTTTTTCGCGTCGGATTTTGACCTTAATAGGATTAAAAATCAAGATATTTCATGCAAATATAATATGCACAAACGGCAGAACAATATCTGAGGTGTGTTATAGGCTTATTATTTCTCAAATTCCTCGATAATCTTAGATTTCTATACTTTTTCTGCTGAGAAGTCACGGCCAAAATCGGTTAAGATCAATGGAAGTGGTAAAATATTTTCTCTCTAATAAATTCCTCCTCCCCCTGCCACCACTTAACACCGTTTGGGGATCGTTCACAAGGAACAGTTGAGGAGAGAACACCGGTTTGGCTTCGTAGTTCTTTCATGTGAAGTTATTTAAAATCACTAAACTAAGCTGCAGTGCTCTGTGGCGTAGTGGTTAGCGTGCTGGACAATTCACATAATATTTTCACGTTCGCACCGACCTACCGTAGTCGTTTTCTTTTTGTTTTTTTTCCTAAACAACTGGAATGGACTTTTCTTGGTGGCCGAACCGTTAACGTTGCAGATGCTTTTTGGTTTTTTTTCACACTTTATTTTCCTACTTTTACTCATGACTCCGCGTTTAATCCTTCCTACTTACCTACCATAACATTTTTTAAAACTCCCCCCCCCCGTCTCGGAAACAAACACTCGGACAACGCCGGGTACCCTCGCTAGTAAATAAATAAAAAAAGATAAATAAATAAATAAATAAAATAAAAAAGGTGAGAAGGACTTATTAGTATCTACTTGTATAAGTCCGTTGCCCCATTCCCAGCTTAGGGTAGAACTGGAAGATAGTCTCCCCTCCCATGTTAATGCATGGATACTTTTGCCTTTATCTAGGTCGAGCTGGGATGTTAAACAATAAATATGCTATAATGTTAAACCATAATAAATATGCTATAATGGAACTTTTATCAAATTGAAAAAGTCTGGTTATTTTTAACTCGTTTAAAAAGCTGGTTAAGAAGTAATACCTTTAGGGTTATGTATTAACTTTAGCTAGAAGTAATACATACTTTAGAAAAAAAAAGCCGCATGTTTTTGAGTTCAGATAATATGCAAATATAATTTGGGAAATGTTCAATTTCGTGGGAGACTTTTTTTTTCTCGTTTTAAATATAAGAAAAAGTATTGGTTAATAATAGTATTTTTGACAAAAAAGATTTAGGAGAAAGATAAGAAAACAAGACAAATATTCAGAATTAAAGTCAAACCTGTGATAAGGAAAAAGAGAAAAAATAAAAATAAAAAACTAAACATGTTAGTGTTTTTAGATTAGTAGGCTGCAAAAGTTACGAACAGAAAAGTTTCTTAGTAGAGTTCGACTTAGCTTGCAGTCGATAACTTAAAGAGAAGAGGAGGAATGCCAGTCAGCTAGTCAGCCTGCTTTTATGCCGATATTTAAAGGGTCTGTTGGTAGGCGGTGGGAGGGGGAGGGGGTCTTGGTGAGTTTTGTATTTTTATTTATTTCTTTTAAATTCAACATCGAATTATCTATCTAATGCCAGACTGTTCGACCACCCCATAATAAATATGCTATAATGGAACTTTTATCAAATTGAAAAAGTCTGGTTATTTTTAACTCGTTTAAAAAGCTGATTAAGAAGTAATACCTTTAGGGTTTTGTATTAACTTTAGCTAGAAGTAATGCATACTTTAGAAGAAAAAAAAAGCTACTCTTTTCTTTTGTCAATAACGTAAAGTAATTATATGTTCATGAACGTTTCCATATCATACATTTCTGATTACATCATTGTATTAAATTGTTATAATCAGGATAATGTACAGCATAATTACGTGGACAGCCACGTTCTCGTTAAATCACTGAAATTAAGTAACTGTGGCAAAGGTACGAACAGGACATCTCGTTTGCCAGTTGCCAAAAGAATTTAGGTGGCGCATGATTCGATCCCGGGCTTCGAAATACTTATTGGCAGCGACGTCGCAGAGTAAAATGTGCGCATATATTAGTGCTCGGATGATTTCAATATTTTCTCCAGAATTACCAATTCTGTTTTATATTGTCGATTCCGCTAAAAAGAAAGATTTTATTGAGAGAGGGAGTTAACGGAGAGTTCTCATCTAATTCAAATCTCAATAAAATTTTCAATACAATTAGAGAAGCAGGAGACTGGGAGGGAATTTCAAAGTCTAGCAGTATGAGGGAAGAAACTATTAGCGTAGAAGGTCTTTCGACATCTAGGGATCTCTACAGTGAAGGGGTGGGATTTTGCTGCTTTTTAGGTCAGTCTAGGAAATTTATGTCAAAGGTGCAGAAGTGCTATGAGTTCGTCAGAACATATTCCATTACAATACTTGCAAAAAAGACACTGGGAAGTAACATTGTGGCAATCGAACAAAGGTTTAAGTTTGGTTGATAGTGCAAGATCTATTAGGTTGGGGACTGGCTTTACATCAGTCATCCCGGATATCATTATTTGTAGCAGTGTATTCATATTTAGATGTGAGTGTCTAAAAATATGATAAAAATCGGAAATTTTCTATGTAAGATTACAATAGAATGAAAAATTCCATTGGAAGTTGCAGCTATGTGTATAGGAAGTGTTACAGACATGAAGTCTGAAATGCTATATGGTGGATAAAGTGATCACACTCTTATCTCCCCTTGTAAGGAATGTATTTATTCCCCTTCCACAGCAGAAGATGTGACACAAGGTCAGAAAGTAGGAGTTGAAAACAGTGCCTTAAAGAAAGCACACTCTGACCAAACAAAAATTGCCCGGGTAGTCCTGTCAACTTTCCTCACCAGGAGTACTTTGGGTGATTAACAATAAACTATCCTCACGAGGTAGCAAATGTGATATTGTCGTCTATATAATTTATGGTTAGCACTTTTAACAACATTTGTTCCAATAGTATATAACATGCTGATATCCGTGGTTTTTGTAATAGTATGTGGCTTGGTGTGGTTGGTCGGTGTGGCAACAGTAGAAGTGCCACTGCTGGCTTTTTCTTTCGCTCTGTCTGCTGATTGACTTATATTGACATCCCTCAGATTCCTTGATCGGAATCTGATTGTTCGCTTATTTTAACATTCGATTTGAAATTTCGATTGTTCTATTGTTCTGCACTTTTAGTAATTCCGATCCAGTTTAAATATATTCTCTCATTATTTCATGACCTTGATTCTTCGATCAGAATGTAAGGTTGATGTCATCACTCAGCAATTCGATTTACATCTGGTTTTGCCCGGATCCATAATTGTGTGTATGCAATATATACAATACTTTACCAGCATTGTACGTCACCTATGCAAAACAAAGCCTGGGAAAGTGGACCTCCTTTGTACTATACTTCAAACTAAAAGCACAAAAAAACAAACAAAAAAAAAACATCTTTTAAATTGGAAAAAAATCTGCCGGTCTGATTTTAGTATGAATTCTAGCCTTAAAGGGTTGTGGAATGACGTCTATGGAATATTTGAACCCTGAAAATTTCGTTATTTTGTATTGGAGTTTTTCTTCATAACTTTGTTCAGGAGAAAAAAAAAAAAGGAAGAAGTAGAAAAAGAAGACAAAGAAATGAATTGCTGCTGTAGCATCATTTATGATGATGATTTTTATTTGCATCCACCACCCCGATACCTTTTTATTAAAGATCCTTTCTAGAAAGATATCAGGTACTCACGGGAGGGACCACATGAAGGTTGCCAACGTCCTTAAGAGAAAGTGTTTCTGGGGAACAAATTGGCTTCGAACTTGTCACAATTTAAGTTCAAAATAACAATTTTGTTGAACTGTCACACTTAAATTTGAAATAGCATTTTTATTGGTCTGTCACACTTCGGTTTGAAATAATATTTTTATTAGTCTGACATTGTTAAGTTTAAAATAACATTTTTGTTGGTCTGTTTCACTTAAATTTGGAATAGCATTTTTATTTGTCTGTTACACTTAAATTTGGAATAGCATTTTTATTGATCTGTCACATTAAATTTGAATATAGCATTTTTATTAGTCTCTCACATTTAAATTTGAAATAGCATTTTTATTAGTCTGTTGCATTTAAATTTGAAATAGCATTTTTATTGGTCTGTCACACTTCGGTTTAAATAAATAGCATATTTCATCTGTCACACTTAAATTTAAAATAGCATTTTTGTTGGTCCGTCACAATTAAAGTAGAAATATTATTTTTTGGATGTATCTGTATGCTATCAAAAAAAAAACAAACTCTGTCCGTCCATCTGTTATTCTGTTAAGTTGAACTTTAAAATATTAGCGTTTGCATCTCTAAAAGTGTATATTGATTGGAGGCGTCTCAAGAATTCAGCCCCCCCCCGCCATTTTTTGTTTTTACATCACAACATGATTGATACTTCATTATTATGATTATAAATGTTTGCCCATCTTTCTGTTGTTATTAAATCATTTTATAAGTCTATAGACAACTGGTAATCAGAGATTACACACTTGGGGAAATGTTTGGTGGCTGAAGCCATTTTTATAGTCAAGATTTGCTTTCGTTGGTTCACCAAGATGTCATTTCTGCGATGCTCCTCACTAATTGGCAGGTTGTTGGAAAGTCTCGACAGGCTGGCTAGACCACAAAACCATTTTGAAACATTTGAAACTTTTCCAAGTTATTTCGATTTCTTTTTCTCCAGGACAATCGGATGACTAACAGTGAAATACTCCCTCTAATGGCAGGACTGCAGCAATAACTATTTCCACTGCCATATTATACTTATCAAATATCGTTATTATAATGGAGACTCGGTGTCTGTAACTAAAGCTCTCTCAATGGTTTATTATTTTGAAACCTTGATAATTATTGTCTTTTTTTTTCCATATGAATACTGCGGTAGGTGTATCAGAATTTTTGTAGGAATTTTTGACACCCCTAACACGAAACTGCGAATAAAATATAAAAAAATAACTCGTAATTTCTCCTTTAAAAGTGGGTTGTTTATTTTCTTTATGGATTATACTTCCAAAATAAACTATTAAAGTTGTATAAAAAATAATAGAAATATTATTTTTTTTATTTAAAAAAAAAACAGTAATGAAATTAATTGAATTTTACGAGCTCAGTATTTTTCAATTTTTAAACTTTAAAAATTTATCAAAATTTTTCTATTGATTCAATTTTTACGATATTTTCAGGGTTAATGTGAAATTTTATGCTCTTTCGAATAAACCAAATATAGTATTTTAGACAAACGTTTTTTTTAATTCCCCCCATTTCCAAGTGTCTATTAAAAAGTAAATAATTAATTTACTCACCAAAGTTTTATATATCACAAATTGAAGATAAAAGATCAATAAATAATATATTCAAATTTAAAACAAAAAAGTAGTGTTTTTTAGAAATTTACCTGCAAAATCCGAAGTTTAAAACGTTAACAAAAAAAAAAACAACAAAAAAAACACGTTGTTTGTTTTTTCTTTTGTTTTTTTTTTTTAAATGAAACCTTGGTCCTTGCTCCTTTAATTGAAAAAAAATTAGGGTTTGAATTATATTTTTCAAGTAGTTATAAGCTTCGAAAGACAGGGGGTCGAATTAATTCACGCCTCCCATTTTGAAATGTCTATTAAAAAGTAAATAATTAACTTACTCACCAAAGTGTTATATATCACAAATTGAAGATAAAAGATCAATAAGTAATATATTCAAATTTAAAACAAAAAAAGTAATGTTTTTAGAAATTTACCTGTAAAGTCCGAAGTTTAAAACTTTTTTTTTTAAAACACGTTGTTTGTTTTTTTTTTTTGTTTTTTTTTTAATGAAACTTTGATCCTTGCTCCTTTAATTGAAAAAAAAAAAATAGGGCTTGAATTACATTTTTCGAGGAGTTATATGACTGGAAAGACGGGGTGGAATTATTCAATACTTTTCACGAAATTTTTGACACACCTAATACTGCGGTCATTATCTATGTCAATATGAGATTGATTTTGTTCAAAACACGTAATAATTCTTAACTTACCGTTTACTTCACGCTATAATAAAACCGACACACACACACACACACACACACACACACACCACACACACACAGAGAGAGAGAGAGAGAGAGAGGGTTTTTTTGTTTTTTTTTTGATAGCGACAGACTTTAGATAAAAACAAATGACATTAAAATATTTTTCCTATGCAAATATGTGGCTTATTCCAAAGATAATACAACTTTGGGCATAGGACACCTGCGGATCACACGCATATGGCATAATTCAGAGGTTTAATTTTAACAAACTCTACGCATTAAATTAAGCTCTATTTTGCCAATAACGCAAGTGATCTTTCAAGTGATCTATTGCGTTAGGTTTATCAGCGTAGAATGGGACCTTACATATTTTCAAAGAAAATAATCCAATGAGGCTAAATCGCTCAAAAGAGATGGCCAGTTGACAGGTTCATTTAATGAAATTATTCGTTCATCAAACGTTTCAAATGATTTGCAAAATATATTTGCACACTTTGCAAACGCTGCTCAGGTGTCAGTCATTTCATGATGAATTGACAAACCAAGCTGAACTAAAGCTAATTAATAGTTACTAAATCTGCAATTAAAGAAAATAGAGTTTTCAATTTAAAGTTTGGCACCGCTAAAAAAGAAAACGCACACACACACACACACACACACACACACACACACACACACACACACACACACACACACACACACACACACACACACACACACACACACACATATGTTTATTTATGAATTTAAAATGAAAAGGAAGAAACAAAAAGCTCGAAATCAGATAGGAGAAACCAATACGCATAAAAAGCTGTCAAGAGGTTGGCCCCGAAATGGTGCATATTCTCTCCTGATGATTCAACATTATCTGGAAACCGAATTATAATACCCTACAATTAAAAATAATCCACAAACTAATTTACAAATAAGATAACTTCAAAGAGAAGAAAGAAAAAAACGATATATATTATTTTATCCTTATTACTAATTGGAAACTGGAAAGAAATACTTCGCATTAGAAAACAGCTAAAAAACATAATTATATTCAAACTTACATAAACCCACGGGACAGACGAATGAGCTTTTTGTTTCTTCGTTTCCATTTTAAATTCATATCGTCGGATTTTTTATCCTTTTATTCTCATGTTTATCTATCTATCTATCTATCTATCTATCTATCGTTTTTTTTCACCCCAAATAAGGCACATTACCACTTTGGTGTAGGGGGCTACTATCAGAGTTAACAGCCACTGGAGTACTATGTAGGGAGTTGGGCAGCAAGATGTCAGTCCACGTTACATTTGTCAGTACAGTTGGGGAGCAGGGACCTGGAATGGAATTCCATAATCTAGCGGTTCTGGGGGAAGAAACTACTGGAGTAGAAAGATCTTTTACATCTAGGGATTTCTACTGCCTGGGGGTGGGATTTAGATGCCTGTCGGGTGTGTCGATGGTGTTTACGTCGTGGGGGTATAAGTGCTTGCAGTTCGTCAGAGCATTCACCATTAAAATACTTGTAGAACAGGCAGAGGGATGCAACATTTCATCGATTGGACAGACGCTGAAGCTTAGGTAACAGTTCAGGACCTATCAGATTAGCGACTCTCTTTTGAACCTTGTCTAAAAAAGAAACTTTGAGTGTGCGTGTGTGTTTGTGTGTGTGTGAGTTCTTTCGCTATGGACTCCTAAACGGCTTAGCAGATTTTTAGAAATTTCAAACAAATATACTTTATGTGCCTGGCAGTGTTCTTAAATAGGTTTTGTACTAGAATGTCTTCAATAAGTATCGATAAGTGATAATCGAAAAACTCTGATGAAAGGAGAAACAAAGTTAACACCTTATAAAGCCTTGTGCGGTAGCACAAGCAGAAAGGCCTGACATAAAATCAACAGTAGATTCATTGATATGCCATATACATATACGCTTACACATTAACAACCCTAAATGAACAATTATAAAACAATATAAGCTGTAACAGTAACTAAAATAAAAAATAAAAAAAATAAATAAACATTGTGTAAGACAATACTGAAGACTTATCAAATCCACAGTCTTACTTCAGAAACTGATCAAACAATATGCGAATCGACTCAGTTGCAGGACTGACGCCTGGATACAACTTCCGGCAGTCGACTCAAATTAAATGTAGGCTTCGTCCGTGAGCTGTTTGTGCGTTCTTTTCTCTCCTGATGAAGAGATATATTTTCGAAAATTTGGGAAAATTCGTACATATACCATTTTGTACGCACAGTATGTTAGTAAATAAATATAATTGAAAATTATTGAAGTTCCTTCAATATTGTCATCATTCCTTACTACATAGACAGTTCCCACAGACTACAATGTCATAACCCTCGAACTCAGCCTTTACATACATGCATACATACATACATATATACATACATACATACATACATAAATGCATACATACCATATATATATATATATATATATATATATATATAGACATATATATATATATATTCAATTTGTCTTTACATAAGCAGTAGTTTGTTGCTACACAGTCATGAGCATGTTTCGGTCTTCTAGTGTTTAGTTACTAGAGACTTCTTCAGGCAACATACGCTTATTTACGAAAACGGAATTCAAAATGAAAACCGAAAATCAAATTTCAGCAAAAAAGGAAGGGTGTTTTTTTCTTTTTTTTCTCTGCACGGAGAAGAGGGTTGATTGGGTGCGAATTTGTTAGTTTATTTATTTCGCTATTTGTTTATTCACTTATTTACCGTGTCTTCATTCAGTCATTTCCTGTTTGTGTTGGGGAATCGTGTTTGTAAGGTCAAGGGTTGTAAAGCTAGAGCATGGAGATGTTATCTTAAACAAGGATGAGGTTAGCTTGACTGGTTTCCCGCCCCCTGTCTGGGTGGGTTGTTTCAAATTCCTTTTTTTATTATCTGTTTTAATTTAGTATTCCTATTTGTTAAAAGATTCAACTCAGATCTATTGACCATTTTACTGGCTTCTAGTGAACGGTGGAGGGGAGGAAGGAGGGTGAGGAAGAAAGGAAAGAAAAATATGGGGGGTTGATGGGATGGGAAGGAAGGAAAAGAGAAGAAAAAGAGAAGAAAAAGAAAAAGAGAAGAAAAAGAAAAAGAGAAGAAAAGGGAGGGAGGGGTGGCATTGTTTGTCTGATAGTAATAGTTTTGTTTTAATTTATTTAATAAAATCGGTTTTTATTCTTTATTTTATTTTTATTCTGAATTCTACTTTCGTAAATGAATGTTGCCTGAAGAGGTCTCTAGTTACTAACCACTAGAAGATTGAACCATGCTCATTATTGTGTTGCAACAAACTACTGCTTATGCAAAGACAAATTGAAAATGTAACTGGCTCTACTACCGTATTGAGCACTTTTGTATTAACCTTGTTATATTTCATTGGTTACTCTACTTTTGAAAAATAGCAACTTCAAACTATATATATATATATATATATATATATATATATATATATATATATATAATTAGTTTTTTTTGAAAAAGAAATCCAGCAAAGTGCTCAATTATAAGGAAAATCCGAAAATAAGAGCGTATTATGTATATTTTGTTTACAGAAATTTTTTTTTTTAGATATGGATATCTAAAACGGTCCCTGATTATCAGGTTTGAAACCGACGGTACCAATGACTTGTCTCATCTAAAACTTTCTGTAAACAAAGTAATATATATATATATATATATATATATATATATATACTTTTTTTGTTTTCACATAAGAAGTAATATGTTGCTAGGCAATCATGAGCATGTTTCAGTCAGCTAGTTTTTAGTAACTAGGGACCTCTGCAGGCGATACAGCTTATACGAAAGCAAAGTTTGCAATGAAAATATCAGGTCTTCTTTGTCACAGGGAGTTAATATGAGGTTCCATCAAATGTTGTGAAAAATAAGATTGGGTTGCGGGGTACACATTTATAATAGAAGCGATAAACAGTGAAGTGTTAATGAACTTTCTTAAAACAGGAGGGGGATGCACTATCGACAAAACACATTTCCTTGCAGTTGGCGACAAACAAAGACAAAAGGCTTATGTAACAAATACAAGACGTGATTGGAATTCGATACTTGCTACATTGTCGTCTTTTCCTGACCTCCCCATTTCCTAAAGAGTTTCTGTTAGTTTTCCTGACTCACTCGGACTTTCTCTAACTGACTGCTTCAAACTGCCTCTTTTCTAATCTAAGTGTTTATATTAATTCTATACTTCTTTGTGACGTCAACACACAGACCAGACATGTAAATTTCATATACATGCTTCTTTAATTTCATTGTTTTATTATTCCTGTTTCGACCCAGATTAACTAACACAACATTCTTTATTGTATTCCCCACTATAATGAATTATTCACTGCATTCCTGAAATCGTATCTAACTAACAAAATGTATTCTTTTAAACTTGTAATAACTGCGTTCGGTTCCAGCATTCTCCTTCTATAATAATGTTTGATTCTAATTACTTCGTTTCTAACTAAAAACCGGGAGCTGTCCCCTTCAGTATACAATACCAATAGGAGTGCAGATTGACATATAGGAATGAATGGGAAAAGATGTTGGATTACAGATTGAGATAGAGGTAGGTTTCGGTCAGCGTCAGACAAGGCCAAACTATTTGCAAAGAACTTTGCAGCTAATTCTACTCTATGCGCCGAAGGCCATCAACTCCCCATATTTCCTCCTATAACACAAAACAAGCTAGGTAACATACAAATATCCGTGCATGAGGTCGCCAAGCTAATCAAGAACCTAGATTCCAGTAAAGCAACTGGCCCTGATAGTATCCCAATTATAGTGTTAAAAAAGCTTCAACCAGAACTTGCTCCCATACTTACAAAACTATTTAAGCACTGCCTTAAGAAGAAGTGCTTTCCGACTCCCTGGAAGATCTCATCAGTTTGCCCTGTATTTAAGAATTCAGGTGATAAGTCATCTCCCTCTCAGTACAGACCAATAAGTCTCCTGTGTGTTATGAGTAAGTTGCTGGAATCCATATTAAATAGAGAAATAGTCAACCACCTCAGCAGGAATAACCTTCTTAGTGACACACAATATGGTTTCCGCTCTGCAAAATCTACCGCAGATGTGCTGACGGTTATATCCCACAGGATTAGTGAATCTCTTGACAAAGGCTTCCTTTCTAGGGCAATTGCTCTTGACATATCAAAGGCCTTCGACAAGGTATGGCATAAGGGTCTACTTCACAAGATTTCCAGCTACGGTATAACTGGAAATGTTTTCTCAATCATAAAATCATTTCTCTCCGATAGGCTCATAAGAGTAGTGGTAGATGGACAAAAATCGGAGGCCGGCAATATAAATGCTGGAGTCCCTTAGGGGTCAGTCCTGGGCCCAACTCTCTTCCTGATCTACATCAATGACCTCCCTAAACACATACTTAAATCATTCGTTGACATCTATGCTGATGACACTACCATCACATCAACACATCAAAGGCTGTAAATGACAAAGTTCTCTCTAATTCTCTCTCCTCTGATCTCGAGCGCGTGGTTCAGTGGGGGAAGATGTGGCTGGTTACCTTTAATGCATCCAAAACCAAACTCCTATCCTTACATCACCAACGCTCTGATCCCCATCTGGCATCAATTGGGATGGATGGCTCTCGTCTGGGTGAGGCCCCATGTTTTGACAAGCTTCTGGGTTTGATCTTTACTCCTGATCTGAAATGGAACACGTACATCAAGTCT
This sequence comes from Euprymna scolopes, assembly GCF_053919585.1. Classification (NCBI taxonomy): domain Eukaryota; kingdom Metazoa; phylum Mollusca; class Cephalopoda; order Sepiida; family Sepiolidae; genus Euprymna; species Euprymna scolopes. The sequence goes on from NC_136495.1 coordinate 77,154,307, forward strand.
GTTGCCAAGGTCGCTGGAAAAATGGTGGGATCCTTCTACCGCTCCAGAAGATATCTCACTACTGATGCAATTCTCTATCTATATAAAAGCTAAGTACGTTCAAGGATGGAATACTGTTGCCATATCTGGGCAGGAGCTGCTAAAAACAGCCTATCCTGCCTTGACAGAGTACAAAATAGACTTCGTGGCTTAGTGGGTGATGCCCTTTTCTCTACCCTGCAACCTCTCTCCCACAGAAGAGACGTTGCGAGCCTATCCTTGTTTTATCTTTATTTCCATGGCAGGTGCTCGTCTGAACTCCAATCTCTGGTCCCCCCTCGCCAATCTTTCACAAAAAACACTCGCCTAGCTGAATCCACTGTGAAAAATTTCCCCCACTCTATATCTGTGCCTAAATCTAAACGTGGATTCCATGAACAAAGCTTCTTTCTTAGAACTGCACTCCTGTGGAACTCTGTTCCGTCTGCCTGCTTCCCACCGGACTACAACTTGGATATCTTCAAGTCTAACGTTTACAAATTCCTAATGAACTGCCCCCTTAAGTAAACACTTCATCAAATCTCCACACTAACGTAATGTACTTGCAATAACCCTTATCCCTGAGTGGCTTCCGGGCCTTGATAAGTGGTGATCACTGTGTAAAAAAAAAAAGGTAATGGAAGACTAGAAAGAATAGTATTCGTATGCGTGTGTGATGACCACCCTAAATCTTAAACAGACTACTGCATATATGTTCAATCAGCAGGGGAATGTGAATTTGACATATCTATCCTAAAAGGGGGGTTTCAGATTTAATCGGCATTATTCAGTTATAAAAATGCTTTTAATTTGACTAGAATTTTTATGTAGTCAGAAAATGTACAACTTAGGTTGCTCTCTTGTATATTCTTGCACTATCATCCCTACACACATTAGTGAAGAGGTTAAGAGATGAGGAAGAAAAAGATGCTTTTCTTCTTTTCTCCTTTGCGAGTTTTCCTTTTCTTCAGGTAATGGCACCTGTTTTTCTCTCTTTTTTTTCTTTTTTTTTACATGAATATCACTACTTATCAAGGCCCAGAGGTCACTCGAGGATAAGGGTTAATGGGTATACATTAGTCATTGTGATTTTAGCGTAGTAAACATTAGTGGGAATTTTGTAACTTGGATTACTTAGGGGGACGGTTCAATAAGAACTTGTTCACGTTGGACCTGAAGACAATCAGATTGTAGTCAGCTGAAAAGCAGGCAAACGGAATAGAGTTTCACAGGCGAGCAGTTCTAAGAAAGAAGCCCTGTTCATGGAATCTACGTTTAGGCATAGGCACGGATAAAGAGTGGGGGTAATTGTTGATAGTGGTTCTGGCAAGACGAGTGTTTTTCGTGAAAGTCTGGCGAGGGAGGACCAGAGATTGAAGCTCAGATGAGCACCTGCCATGAAAATAACGATAAAGCAGGGACAGGCTCGCTACGTCTCTTCTGTGGGAAAGGGGTTGCAGAGAAGAGAAAAGGGCATCACCCACTAAGCTACGAAGTCTATTTTGAACTCTGTCAAGACAGGATAAGCTGCTTCTAGCAGCTCCTGCCCAGATGTGGCAACAGTACTCCATCGTTGGTCGAACCTGGCCTTTATATAGGTAGAGAATTGCATCAGGAGTGAGATATCTGCTGGAGCGCTAGAAGGATCCCACCATCTTTCCAGCGACTTTGGCAATTGATTTGATATACGTGTTCCATTACAGGTCAGGAGTAAAGGTAAAGCCCAGAAGCTTGTCAAAACATGAAGCCTCCTCAAGAGGAGAGCCATTCATTTTGATTGATGGCAGCTGGGCAGCACAGCGTGTATGATGTAAAGATAGAAGATTGGTTTTAGATGCATTAAAAGTAACCAGCCACTTCTTTCCCCAGTGTACTACGTGCTCAAGATCAATGTCTATGAATGATCTAAGGATGTGGTCTGGAAGATCATTGATGTAGATCAGGAAGAGAGATGGACCCAGGATGGACCCCTGAGGGACTCCAGCATTAATACTGAGAGCCTCTGATTTCTGCCCATCAACCACTACTCTTAAGAACCTATAAGAGAGAAATGATTTAATAGTTGAGAAAACATTTCCAGCTATACCATGACTGGAGATCTTGTGAAGTAGGGCTTGATGCCATACCTTATCAAAGTACTTTGATATGCCAAGAGCAATTGCCCTAAAGAGGAGACCTCCATCGAGGGATTTGCCAATCCTATGAGATATAACTGTAAGCACGTCTGCTGTAGATCTAGCAGAATGGAAACCATATTGCATGTCACTAAGAAGGTTATTTTTGCTGAGATGGTTGATTACTTCCTTGTTTAGCACAGATTCCAGCAACTTATTCATGATGCATAGGAGACATTGGTCTGTACTGAGAGGGAGATGAGCGATCACCTGAGTTCTTAAATACAGGGCATACTGATGAGATTTTCTAAGGTGTTGGGAAGCATTTCTCCTTAAGACAATGCTTAAATAACTTGGTAAGTATGGGCACTAGTTCCGGTTGAAGCCTTTTGAGCACTATGACTGGAATGCCATCAGAACCAGTTGCTTTACTGGAATCAAGGTTTTTGATTAGCTTGGCAACATCGCATACAGATATTTGTATGTCACTTAGCATGTTTTCTGGTATACAAGGGAATACTGGTGGCCTTGGTCGTAAAGGGTAGAATTAGCTGCAAAGTTCTTGGCAAAAAGATTGGCTTTGTCTGATGCTGACAATATTAACTCAGGTCCATTGATGATGGTTGGGATAGAGCTCACACTTCTGTTGAGGATTCTGTTTGCTATTTGCCAGAACTGATAGGAACCAAGCCACTGCTCAGCTACCTTGGACTTGACAGACTGAGCATATAACTCTCTTGTCTTCTTTATTACTTTTTTACAGTGGTTGCTGGCAGTCCTGACAGTGGCTTTAGTTTCCATACATCTATTACGTTGGAAGCAATGGAAAAAGTGATTTCTGTGCGCAATGGCAGCAGCACATTCTGGGGAGAACCACGGCTGGCTGTTAGGTTTTTGCTGGAACTTTTTCGAGGGCATGAAACTGTCTATGCCTACAGTTAACCATTCCGTCAGGTCTGATACTATAGAGGACACATCTTTTTTAAACATGGCATGTAGATGTAGGTCTGATATAAATGTACAGAAGTTATCCCAGTGTCAGCCATAGAATATCGATACACTGTACGATGGAGAGGTATGTCTGAGGACATATTACATTTTGTTTTTATCTTGACCGATACAACAGAGTGGTCGGAAGATCCCAGTGGGGACTGAACGGAAGATGAGCTCAGCTCAGGGAAAGTTGTGATAAAGAGGTCTAGGAGTGTCGGGAACGCGGGTGGGTTCTTGGACAATCTGAGTGAGGTCATAAGCAATGGAGAAATCGTGGCAGAACCTTCCTTCGTCATCGGTCTTGTTAGAGTGGGTTGACCATTCCACATTGTGAACATTGAAGTCTCCACAAACGTGGACTACGTTTAGGTGTAGGCACATCAGGTCAGGTTTTTATGCGAAGTTGATTAAAAAAAAATCAGATCTTGTGACAAAATCGATTACACTTTTGTGGCATTGTCAGCTGATTTTGTCAACACATATCCTAAATATGTATTTAATAGAAAAATGTTTTGCCAATAACATATATTGATTCCTTCATAGAAACCTCGATTACTGTAAACTGAATGGTGAGCATCGATAAAGGCAAGTACATGTAAACTGTATGTGGCATCATCATTATTCAAACTTCCGGACTTGAACTTCTGTTTCTTCAAACTCCTGAAATGCTCAGCAGCAGAGAGGTCTCTCCAGATTCCATCAGTAGTCAGCCATGATTATTGCATCCCAACAACCCTGATTCTTGGTTTTCATTTTTTTCTGGTCCTGATGTAATGTACCCCCCTCCCCTGCTCATCACTCATTGAACGCACGTTCTCAAGAAACTGGTCCATATGTGAAAGCAGGTAGTGCATCTTGACGATCATATTGCAGTCCTAGTTTCTGAAAGCAGTCAGATTGTTGTTGACAAGTTCTGCATAATTTCTGGCCTTTTTGTTGCCGAGAAAGTTCTCCACTACCAGAACAAAAATCTTTCACATTTCCAGTTCCACTTCATTCACTGAGTTTTCAAACTCTGGATCTCTGATGAGCTACCAAATCTGAAGGCTGTCAAAGATGGTAGCGTTCAACTTCTTCATGGTCAAGTCGTAGAAAAACTTGGCACAAGTAAGTGAAGCAATAGCCATCCTTGTCCAGAACATTTGCGAACTGCTTGATTAAGCAAAATTTGATGTACTGCAGTTGAAAGAGTATTCTGTCTCTGGCCACTAGAGGGTTGTTTTTTTTTTTTGCAAGATACCAATTCCTCCTGCACAGGCCAGTATTTCTTCATGTATTCGGAGCACCAATTCTTGAAAGATTTCGAGGTTTTATGACTTGAAACTGGCCCCTTTTCGACATAATCACCCATAACTATCGAACCTGAATACTTCTTGTCATTAAAATAATCATTTCCGATCAAAGCATGGCATTTTACATCCACCAAGTTCTTGTAAAATGCTACACGCATGCGTACATGTGAACAAAAACATAAAAAAACGATATGTGAGCTTAGTTTCAAAACTTGACTTGATTAAGCAAAACCAATGTAATTTTTTGATGCAGCACATCAGATTCGTCCTAAATCAGCTGAAAAAACGCAGACAACTTTTTTGTTCATCAGTGTTATCGATGAAATACACAACTCTGTATAGTATCGATCAATGTTATATAAACACAGTAGAAATGTGTGCTTCTACTCCGTCATGCAAAATTTAGCAAATAAAACATGTACCCTTTTCTAGCCCCCCCCCCACCATCATCATTGGACGAAAACATTTTCAGTGGTGAATAGAAGCAAGAAAACAAATAAAAAATTAGACAACCACCCAGACTGATTGTATGGTTCGAAATGAATTTGGAAATAAATATTTCGTGCTGCTATAATAATAATAATAATAATAATAATAATAATAATAATAATAATAAATCAATAGCTGGTGTTTTTTAAGAGGTGGATGTCACACTAGCTGCCGTTCTGTCTGATTACTCCCTGTAAGAGTACCTACGCATGTAATTGTGAAGCAAGGGTTGTGCAATCTCCAAGCACTCATCTTCTGAGTCAGCACTACTTGAGAAGTCCAGGGCGATTTGACACAATGCCGAGATAAGCAGAGAGCACATGGTATTTCCAAATGGTCACCCATTTTAGTACTAACCAGGCTAAACGATGCTTAACATTTATGATCTAACGGGAACCGGTATATCAACATGATTATGCCGTACTAATGGGCGGAGGAGGGGGGTCATAAGAAACCTAAAATTTCACATGAAGTCGCCAGACACATGGAAACACAAGAGTGTCATGAAAGGACAGTTAGAATAAGCGCCGTTCATGATTAAATAAAACGAAAATAAAAAATAAACGATAAGGATAAAAGAACAAAACAATAAAAACAAATAAAATTTATAAAAAATAAACGATTAGAAAAAAAAGGATAAGAAAAAAAAAAGAAAACGTCAATAAAAAAGGATAAAACGATAAGAGCAATAGAAAAAATAACATTTTTATAAACTTGTGCCTTTTGGCCAGTGAGCGATCAACAAAACAAAGAACGTCTTTTTACATACGTGCGCGGTTGCCGGTCTTCCATTCTTTTAATGGTCACTTTTGCATGCTTAGGCGGTGATCCCGTTCTGGTTGTTGATGTTCTGTTTAACGTTTCCATGTATGATAAGACGAACCTTATCATGCATGGAAGCACAATGGAAACTTTATGAGGTTTAAAAATTCTATTCACGGCGGGGTGTTACATGATAAAGGGCTGTCCCCTTTTCATGTAAGTAAAAAAATAGGGAATTAGTTAAATGTAAGTATGAAATAGGATAGTCAAGGATTCGAACTCAATATAGATAGAGAGTTTTAGATGCAGTCGGGGAGAAGAGCCGGAGAGAAGCAGAGAGGTTCAGACCGATTCTCCGTTAGAATCAAGGCACCCTCTAGAAGTGAGAGGGTTTTAGAAATAACCATATAACAACTTTGAATCCCTGAGATAAGATCATGTCCGACCGGTCGAAGATGAAATAAAGGACGTCAACATGTGTTTTGTATCTGCGTCTCCGTGTTGTTATTCAACAGAAAAGGTATTGTCCATTTATATTATAAGAACTTTGTGACAATCATCATCTCAAAAATAGGTAAGAAATATATGTATCAATATTTATAGAAACACTCCCGTTCATACAGAACTGTCTCTCTCTTTATATATACCTGGTTATGTCTCCAATATGCTATCTCTTACAACATGAACATCTAAAGACATATGGACACTCAACACATGAACACTCCTACCTTAGACTGTCTCTATCACTCTAAGACTCTCACAAATATGAACAGCAACAAAATAGTATCAGTCTTCTTCGAATAAGAATTACATATATGAATATTTATGTGCCGTATTTGGTACTTCTAACAATAACACCCCTATGCAACAGGGGGAGGGAGACAACCTAGGCTACAATTAATTCTTTTTTTAACTTGTTAATTGGGAATTGAAAGATGCAAACGCCAGACATCAGGTGGCATTCGCTTAGATTCTCTCTACATTATTAGACGCATGTCGCCTGTACAGCTTCTAACGATCGACTAACTTTAAAAAATCTTTTTTTTTAATACCTGTATTTTCAGCGCGTTTTGTGTCTAGGGAGCTAACCCTTAACCCCTCTTGCTTCCATCACACAACCTACTGCTGTGTCTATATCCGTTTGCGGCCACGTTATTCTGGCATTGTTATGTAGCCGGTGAGTATATATATATATATATATATATATATATATATATATATATATATATATATATCGAGCCAGAGATGTCTCGTGTCGCGGGGTTCGAATCGTTCGACTGGTAGTAATCGTGACACCCTGCACTGAAGAATCCCGAAAGGATGAAACGCTAGTGTCTGTAGGTATTTAATTATTATAGTAAAAAAATAATTATATATATATATATATATATATATATATATATATATATATATATATATATATATGTGTGTGTGTGTGTATGTGTGTCATATATATATATATATATATATATATATATATATATATATAAAGAAAGAAAATTAAAACTGTAAGTTGAACTTTACAATCAAAATATATTGTTCGACTGAATACCCCAAAAAACAAATTACAAAGTCCTTATTCCGTGGAGTTTCAAAGAATGCTGTTCTTGTTATTCTTCTCATCAGAGGACATAAAGAAATCAGCAAATTATATTTGTAGCAATGATAGAATGTGCTAGCTAAGGCATCAAATGAAACCGCAATTTATTGTAGTTATAAATTGCCAAATAAAAAAGTGAAAAAATGTTGGATATGTACAAAAATATATATAAAAACAAACCGCACATAATATTTCAGCTTGCATGAAAATCCTCTCAAGGTGATCCAAAATGTAAAATAGTTCTTTAGAGTTAATTGATTCCAAAATAAGTCCAGCGTGACGATGCATATAATCCAATTTAAAAGTCCTCAAAATAGCTGAAATAATGAAAATTGTTTTTTTTTCAGGGCAGTGTACTAACACAAAGAGACGACTGTCCCCAGTCAAATGGGACCTAATAGTAAAAAGAGAGAAAATTAGTATGAAATTCTTCATCATCGGCTTAATTAGAAAAAGTAATTAGCAAATTCTAACATTGCTACAAATATAATTTGCTGATTTCTTTATGTCCTCTGATTAGAAGAATAACAAGAATAGCATTCTTTGAAACTCTTAGAGTTTTAATTTTCTTTCTCTTATAATAAACTCTACTCTCTATTGCGTATTGATTTTTTTTAATTCGGTTGGGATTAAATTTTTTATACATAAATACTGTTATTTATATTAGTTTGAAGTTTACTATTGCGTATATCAGGTAAACACTACATCCCTTTGTTTTCATTACTATATATATATTTCTGTAGAAATATATTTTCTTATAATATATATCAATCCTTATTTAAGAAGCTCAATGTAATTACACTCCCCCACACACACACGCACACACACATATGTATATATATATACATGTCTGAATTCGTGGTATAAAATGTTCTTCTATGAGCGTATGTGTGTGAAATGTTCATTATGCGTGCGGCTGCTGTTCACAAATACACGTAGTTAACAAACGTGATGCATAAACTTTCGTAAACAGTTTTTTACAATCAAACGATAACAATATGTTTGCTTGGCCTAAACCAAAAGAATCACATACCTTTTTATTTGTCCAACCCCCAAAAGGAACGCTATAACAATGAGTTATATTTTACATGCGTGTTATTTGTCTTATGGATTCCCTTGTCAGAGTTTGGTACGCTGAGTCTCTTTCTACATATTCACTCGTTACCCTATCCATTTCCAACAGAGTCGTCTGCACATCTGTTTTCTAAAACGTTCGTTGCTAGCTCCCTAGTTTAATCTCTGCTAACTAACTATTACGTTAGCAAAGCAGACCAAATCATGTGTCGTTCACGTAAGCTAGATCTGTGTTGATCTGAAGTAATCAAATTCCAATCTATTCTAAAATGAAAGAATAGATGAAAGGTCTTAGATAAATGTAGAATAGTGGAGTTAGCAAGTTCAGTTCACAGGGAAAGTCTAAGGAAAGAATGAGTGGAAGTGATAAAAATGAATCTGAAGGAAAGAAGGATAAATAAAGACCTGGTCAGAGATAGGTTACTTTGGAAGTCAGTTGCTTTAAGGTGTCCAATGGATTGCAGTATGTAAAACGGATGTTAACACAATGATGATGGCTATCATTGTTGTTGTTGAGCATCATTCTTGATTGTTTTTGTTGGTATTCGTTTGCCTGATATCTTTCTATTAAGAATTCTTTCTAGAAAGATATCGAATACTTACGGGAGGGACCACGTGAAGGTTGCCAATGTTCCTAAGTGAAATTACAGTGTTTCTCTGGAACAAATTGAGTTCGAACTAGCTACATCCAGATTGCCAATCTGCGTAATTAACCACTGAACCATCATCACCTCCCTGATGATGATGATGGGTATGATGTTGGTGTTGATGATGATGGTTGAGTGCTGTCGATGATGATGATGATGATGATGATGATGTGCATTTAATGATGAAAATGTTATTTCAAACTTTCGATCGATGAACTGATGTTACAGAGATGCACGCATGCATCTAAAAATTGTATTTTTAACTTAAGCACCAACAGAGAGAACTTGGGCACATCTAAAAAAACAAAAAACAAACAAAAAAAAACAAATCGATTGATTGATAGATAGAAAACATAGATATAGATTGAAAAGCTTATCGATCTGGAAGAAACGTGAAAAACCAAAAATTATTCTATATATGTTTTTTTTTTTAAATCAATAATCATATGAGAAAATTATTTTCAGCATAAAAAAAACTATCTCTTCATAATTTGATAAAATCAGAATCTTTGGAGAAATGCAAAAACACTTTTTTTTTCGCATCTCACATTTGACTGACTTTTTGTCCATTCTTTATAATATTCCTCAATTGGTCCTTAAATCTCAGAGGACCAAAACAAAACATTTACTATATAAAATTATGTTGGTCGGATTTCAAAAGTTAGTCCTAAATAGAATTTAAGCTGACAAATTAAACTTTGATTTTGATCAGCAGATTTTCATTTGTTATTGTTGGACTGTGTTATTTGCTATTTAAAAAGAAGAAGAAAAATATACTAAGGGGAATAACTCTAATTCTTTTAGTACGAGTTAGCGTTATTAGCAAATTTTCATTGTTATAGTTGTACCATAATATTAGTGAATTTTCATTTGGTAAATAGAAATTTTTATAAAAATAAATTTAGAAGGAATGCGTCCCAGACAACGTCGATTCGGTACAGCTAATCTGATACATAAATTTGTAATTTTAAATAGTTAAAATATAATATATTACATTTTTTTTATCATTCTAATACCCAAGTGTGTTCATAATTTTCTTATAGTGTTGGATACTCAAATTTGTGCCATATGCAATCAAGTTGCTATAATCGTTACAGAATGGTTATTCATACCTTGTTTGCTGTAAATTGTTCTTCTTGCATGCAGATTATAGTAATGGTGAGATAAGCAACCACGGTTTGCATGTGCCTGCTGTAGGGAAACAATGGTATGCAAACCTGAAACTCTTTAGATACAAGAATAATACAATTATACAAGCTTAAGCGTCATTGGGAGTCAGAGGTGGCAGAAGAAAAGATGGATTTTCTGCTTGACAGATGTCTTTTTGGTTTTTGGACACTACCTCGTCTGTGTATGATTTTGTTGTTTTTTTACAAGGGAGTTACCACATATCAAGGCTCGAAGGCCACTCAAGGATATGGGTTAATGAGTATATGGTCATCTTTAGGACAACAGCATAGTAATCGTTACTGATGGTAATTGGGTATAGTTTAATTATTTAAGGGGACAACTTAACAAGACCGTGTTTACATTGGACTTGAAGACAACCTTGTTGTAGTCAGCTGGAAAGCAGACCAGTAGAACAGAGTTCCACAGGCAGGCAATTCGAGGAAAGAAGCTTTGTTCATGGAATCTTCGTTTAGTTTTAAGTATAGATAGAGAGTCGGGTAAATTGTTGGTAGTGGCTCTAGCCAGTCGAGTGTTTGAAATGGTTGGAAAAAAAAAGAAAAACAGAAAAACTGCTTGGGCGAAAAGTGAACGTCTTTGTCATGGGGGAAAGAACCAAAAATAATCTGTCTCGAATGTGTGTTTTCTTTTTTTAACTTGGAATAATTTACGTGACTGAAATAGGAGTTAATTGTCTAAATACATCTTTCAGTCACGTAAATTAGAAATAATCTTGCACACTTTTTATATGAGCATATAAAAAGTGTGCAAGATTATTTCTAATTTACGTATTATGACCGACCGAGGAAATATTAGTTCGACGATCTTGATATAGGGCTTCGTTTTCAATTACATCCCTCCGACAGGTAATAGAGACAGCCACCATAAATGTTGTCTAGAATTTCTTATATATTTAAAAAGCCTTAACTCAACACAAATTTGACAAAAGAATGCAAACCATTTGTTCAATAGAATCTTTGTCCCAAACAACTGAACAGTGGGTAGGGTAGATAGGAAGAAAACCCAAAGTCACTGAGTAATTACATCTCGTTATGTATACATACCCTGACTACTTGCTGCTACCCTCTCACTTTCAGCCATGTGGTGTCATATCAGCTTTTAATACATTTTCACAGCCCAAATAATTTTGACCTTGGCTTTCAGTTAGTTGACCTTTGCTGAACTTTTGGCTATCACATTTCTTCTTATTCTCAACTAACTGAATAATAAACTAGTGTATCTGCATGTTCAATATGTAACAAGTCGATATTATCTCAAATTCCCGAAAATCAGGATGAATTATAATTGTAATCATGTAATTCTTTATAAAAGTTGTATTTACCCTTGTTATGGGACTTTGTAAATAATATGATAAAAGAATACATAACGCTATCTTGACTATTCCTACACCGCCTCTCACAATTTTGTTGTAAAACCCTTAATAAAAAACTAAAACAACCATTGAATTCATCATAAAATTTTATTTGAGAAAAGTTCGATGATCTTGATATAGGGCTTTGTTTTCAATTACATATATCGGACAGATAGTAGAGACAGACACCATAAATTCTGTCTAAAATTTAACAAGTTTCTGGGTTTGACCTTTACTCCTGATCTGAAATGGAACACTTATATCAAGTCTGTTGCCAAGGTCGCTGGAAAGATGGTGGGATCCTTCTACCGCTCCAGAAGATATCTCACTACTGATGCAATTCTCTATCTATATAAAAGCCAAGTACGTCCAAGGATGGAATACTGTTGCCATATCTGGGCAGGAGCTGCCAAAAACAGCCTATCATGCCTTGACAGAGTACAAAATAGACTTCGTGGCTTAGTGGGGGATGCCCTTTTCTCTACCCTGCAACCCCTCTCCCACAGAAGAGACGTTGCGAGCCTATCCTTGTTTTATCGTTATTTTCATGGCAGGTGCTCGTCTGAACTCCAATCCCTGGTCCCCCTTCGCCAATCTTTCACGAAAAACACCCGTCTAGCTGAATCCACTGTGAAAAATTTCCCCCACTCTATATCTGTGCCTAAATCAAAACGCGGATTTCATGAACAAAGCTTCTTTCTTAGAACTGCACGCCTGTGGAACTCTGTTCCGTCTGCCTGCTTCCCTCCGGACTACAACTTGGATGTCTTCAAGTCTAATGTTAACAAATTCCTAATGAACCGCCCCCTTAAGTAAACACTTCATCAAATCTCCTCACTAACGTAATGTACTTGCAATAACCCTTATCCCTGAGTGGCTTCCGGGCCTTGATAAGTGGTGATCACTGTGTAAAAAAAAAAAAAAAAAAAAACTGAAATGTACACAGTCTAAAGATTTAGAAAATATTAATATAATCCCCGAGTTATGTGCCCTTGATTGAACTCTCTACCTTTACATGGAGCAATTTTTCCAGATATGTCTAGCAACTGTTATGGCAGGGGATATAAATAAAGGCACACATGTGCATCGGAAGTTGATATGAAATGTCCATGTCCTGTTGTTATTCCTGAATGTATAATGTTATTCTATCTTAATTATACAGCAACAATATTTTTTCTAAATTGTTTTCATGTCCTTAACAATATGAGACAAAGAAAATTAAACCTGATCGGATGAGGATATTCTCATAAGGAAATTGTTAACGTATGCTACAAAGACATATATTATACATGCAATGATATAGTAAAATAATGTATGTTTATATAAGCCCACCAATACAAAATTAATGCAGTTGGATTCCTACAATAATTTAACACATAAATGTCGTATTTCACGTATGCCGTATATTTTTTTTATTGCTTTAGAGCGGGAGTTTCCAAACTATAGCCCATGGGCCAGATCCGGCTCACCAAAGGCATTAATCCAGCCTGTGTAGCTCTTATGGTAAACATAAAATATTCTAGGAAACATTTAAAAAATGAAAATGTCTGTAGTTTTTCTTTTTGTTCCAGAAATAATTAAAAAAAATGAAATTTGGGAGAACCAATTTCACTAAAACGCAAAGCTAATGAGCAAAACTGTATTAAAAACGTCTATCTCATTTTCTTTTGGCCCACATAGCTCTAAAAAGTCAGCAATATGGCGCACTGTTCGAAAACATTGGAGACTCCTGCTTTAGAGTATTGTTGGCACCAAATCTTGAACTCATTACAGGCACCAAGAGTGTCTTAGGATGTATTTTTTGTTTAATGTGTGTCTTAAAGACAGACTTAAATCTGATGACCTCAGAGGAAGATTAAATGTGGACAGTATCGGGATATATGTGTAAAAGAGGAGAATTTGTTTGTATGGTCACGTTGGAAGAATGGATGAAAGTTTTTAAATTAGAAGATGTAGAAGAGTTAAGGTAGCAGGATCAGTTCACAGGAGAAGGCCACAGATGGTAGGAGTGATAAGGATGGAGCAGAAAGAAAAAGTAATTATTAAAGATCTGGCCAGAGATAGGTTAGTTTGGAAATCAGTTTCTAAAAGCAGTCAAACACAAGTTGGCATGCAAAACAGACGTTATAGATGATGATGATGACGATGATGATGATGATGATGATGATGATGAATTGAATTTTTATTTCTTTATAAAACAGAAAATAGAATTTTATGTAAAATTCATTTTGTTTTCTTCGTTTTGAGTCAATTATTTATGTGTGGAGATCACTGTTCAGATTGAATATAAAGATTGAATTTTGATTTTTCACCTGGCTTTGCCGCCATTAAGAGTAATAAATATGCAAGTGTGACCCCTGGCGGCAATAACTGACATTATTTATGGTGGAGAGCACGAGTGTGAGGGTGAGGGTAGGAGAGAGAGAGAGAGAGAGAGAGAGAGAGAGAGAGAGAGAGAGAGAGAGAGAGAGAGAGAGAGAGAGAGAAAAGTTGGTTGTTTTGCAAACATCCTAATTCACTTGGTCTATTAATTCTTTCACGAAATCCATGCAAAATAAAACCCAGACAAAACGACTTTTTGCATATTTTCCAGTTTATTGTTCACTTGCTGAAGTACCTGTTTATGATAGGTGTTTAGAATGGGAGGAACTGATAACGATGGACTTGAGAGAAATAAGGATAAATACAGACTTGGTCAGAGATAGTTTAGTTTGGAAGTTAATTTCTGAAAGTCATTAAACATATGCGATTATGTAAACCAGACGTTAAACATTATTATTATGATTATGATTATGATTATTATTATTAATATTATTATTATTATTATTGGTTCACAAAGAGCTTTCACACAGGTCATCAACGATCTCTCCTTGAAGACAACCTGTGGTGTTCCCTTGAAGCTGAGTGACAACAAGTCTCCTCAGATTTCCAGTATTCTCCACCTTTTTCGGTAACATTTGGAAATGAACGCAACAGACGCTTACCATTGATTTATTGCTGGCAGCGGCCGTTGGTCTCCACTGGAATTCGAGTGGCAATAAGCCTCCTCAAGGTTCCAGTTCTCTTCGCACTTGTCCAGTGGAGGTCTGGTCAGTGCTCTCTCTTCGATTTTTCCAGCCTCCTTAACTCTTCTCGACTGTTTGGCATCACTCTTTTGGTGGAGGGAGTGATAGGGCAATAGGGGGGATGGTGAGGGGGATAGAGAACTTGTAGATATGCAGCTTCAATGTTCTTGATTCCATCCAACGCTTCTTCATGTTTTGCCTCTGCAGCATTTTGTCTGGCCTGCGCATGTGACTCATGTGTATTAATTTCTGCATTCAAAGATTTTCCTTAATATTTCAGCTGTTTTCATTATCGTTATTCATTGTATCTTTGCAGCCATTCCTCTGATTCCAATTTCTCCAATTCTTGTTTTCATAGTTTTTCATCTCTCTGGCTTGCTTTGTGTATTTTCTCCATTTCTCCTTTTCTTTGATATTCACCCTATGGTCAGCTGGGACAGCAAAATCTATAATTTGACAGGACTTTTGTTTCTTTTTAATTATTATGATATCCGGTTTTTTTGCTTGGATGGGTTTATCCATTTGTATGTTCATGTCCTATAGGATTTTTTATTCTCATTTTCAAGTACTGTTGCCGGCTTATGCTTGTACCATTTGTCTGTACGTTCAAGATGCAGTTGTTTGCATAATTCCCAGTGTACTGCCCTTCCCACTTATCTTGTACTGCAGATATTAGGGATTCAGTTTCTCGGTTTACTTGACCTTTTTGCATCCATGTCCAGGTGTTTGTTATTCTATTCTTTTTGTCATTCTCATGAATCTTCCGTGTAGTTGTTTCTCTTCCCATTTTTCTTTTCTCGCTTTATTCTTTGTCTCTCTGTTTTCTGTTTTGTTGATTTTATTCAGTGTCCCTTGCTGCCATAATTATCATTTCAGTGTTTTGAATTATTAGTTCTTTTTTTTTTGTGTCATTTACACAGTCTTCTATACAAACCAGTCCTCTCCCATCGCCTTTTCTTTTCACGTAGAGTCTGTCAACATCGTTCTTTGGGTGTAGTGTATTGTGCATGGTCGTGAGTTTCCTGGTCTTCTGATCGAGCTGTTTCAGTTCTTCTTTCTTCTAGTCCACTCTATGAACGGTCCAAAGTATCTTACTAGTGATACTGCCCATGTGTTTATACCTTTTATTATTATTATTTTTATTATTCCTATTTACAATGTCACCCCACGAGACAGAGTTAGACACCAGGGTCGTTTTTTAATGTGGAGAAAAGGAACAAAAATAAAAATTGTCTCAGTCGTGAAGGATTTCTCCTCCACTGACAGAGAACAAGAAATTGAAGTGCAGTATCTGAAGAACAGATACTACACTTTGATCCTGACCTCGAAGGCCATAAAGCGTTGTGTCATCATCATCATCATCATCATCATCATCATCGCTGCATCCTCTCTTTATTAATTTTTTAAAACTCTTTTTCATTTCGTCATTTTGCATTTCGTATGCATTTGCATATGTGCGTCCACGCTCTGTTACAGGGTTAGTTGTGAGTATGTACATTGAGGTGATACAAGTGCTATCATTTCATCAGAGCACATTCCATTGAAGTACCTGCAAAACAGGCACAGGAACCCAACACAGGCAGAGGTAGTAGCTTGTCCAGAGTGTGGGACTTATTAGATTTTAGATGCTTTTTTGGACTGTGTCCAAGAGGAGATACTAACGATGGATGCATTAGCCCATAGGTAATAACAGTACTCTAAGCATGGGCGAATTATGTTTTTGTAGAGGTTTACGATATTCTCGGGTGTGAGTGATTTTCTAAAACGATACAGTACGTGTATAAATATATATTTTAAAGAAAGGATAACACATCAAAAAGTTTCTTAAAAGTCCAAATGTATTTTGGATATTTCTTCATTAATAACGTTTACGAAAGCTTTTAGTTCTCGCCCACTGGAAGAATTTAGACACCAGAACTTTTATTGAAAAAAAACGGGGGGGGGGGAGAAAATATATACAGAAATAAATTGTAGAAGTTGAAAACTTCAGCTGCCATATCACTACTACAACTACAGAAATTTTACCAGCTGATTCTGTTGACCAAGTAAACCACTATAGACATTGAAAAACATCTCAGCTACACTACCAGAACAACAACAATTTTCAATGTAGTTCGTATAATCAAAAAACAAGAAAGTGTTCTAGAGTGTTTTATTAAAAACAGATATTTGTATGTTTATATGACAGACGGGCGTAACCACAGCCGTAGACATGGGCAGAAGATATCAAGGATAATTACCAATTTCTCCCCTTAGCTTAAACTAACACAATTTATAAAAGTATTATACATTCTGACCTTGGCAACTTATTCAAAGTTACGAGAGGAAAACGTTGCTAAAATGTCTGGACGTAAATTAGGAAAATGGCAGCTTAGGAGATTTTAAGAAGATGGGAATTTCTGGCAAGAAATAAGATGGACAAATTGTGGCGCCATGAAGTCTCCAATGCCAAAAGAATTCTCTTAAAATCTGTTGCACTTTCAAGATTAGCCTGACTTTTATCTAAATGCAATTTGCCATTTAGAAATAGAAAAACAAACGCAGAATTCTCACAAAAAAACCCCCAAAAAACTGCAATGAAAAACTTCATTATAATAGACCATTTTACTCTTTGAACAAAAAAGAATATATTTTCTCATACAATTTTTCTGAAAAAAAAAAAAATAAACTAAACATTTTAGTTAAAAACGGAAAAAATTATTTGCCATTGACTTAGAATGAGTGTTTTATGCAAAATTGATGTCTGAATATGAATAAGTTTGTGATCATTTTTTGCATTAAATAATAATCTCTATTAATCCAGAACTGTTCATCGAACGGATACCATAATACTTAGGTCGCTACATCTTATCATTACAAAAGTCCATACAAAATTTCAGCCAGATCATATCCCTGAGTGGTTTCCGGGCCTTGATAAGTGGTGACCATCGTGTAAAAAAAAAGAAGCCCAGTAGTTTCTGAGAAAACTTCTAGAATAAATGTGGTATCGTGGTAACTAAACCCCGTTAATCCCTAACTGTGCATCGAATGGATACCATAATACATAATTCACTGCCCCTTATTTATAAAAGCCTATTCAAAATTTCAGCCAGATCAATCCAATAGTTTGGAACGAAACAGACAGAAAAACTGATAGAAAGAAATATAATAAAAATTATTTTAAACTAAATAAATTTGTAAATTTTACAACTTTGTTAAAAACAAAATAAACAAATGGAATTATATAAATACTTAAAATCCTGTTTTGGGAGAGGTAAAATTAACTGCCCGAATATGTTTACGAAGATTAAAATCAAGATATAATGCTACTAAGCCTTATGTCTAGAACTTTTATTCCAATTTTGATAAAAATCCATTACACAGTTTTAATTTTGAAAAATGTCTCAAATTTACAATATCATTCATTATCTCTGTTCATTATTCAATAAACTTGAATAGTGAATCTGTTTAAGTGTCTATTACTGAAAGAATAATGGGGTTGGATAAAATATGCAATCGATTAAACTAATTGGAATATATTTTTGACTTAAAGAATACAGAATGACATTTTCATTAATTTGTTAATTAGACAAAATTAAAATTACGATGTATTAAATACAATGCTATTTAGGTCTAATTTCTAACAGATTATATATATATATATATATATATATATATATATATAATGAGGTGAAATTTCATATAAGTAAGTGCATGCAAATAACATGTTTGCAAATAGAATTTTGTGAATATTTTGAATGCAATAATAAAATGCATTGTTGGTTTCGATGAGTCGAAAAAACAAAAAAAGAAATAGAAAAGAAATTTAAATTCCAATTTGAAAAGAAAATTTTAAATATCTTTTCATTTCTTTTATTTCCTTGTTTTGCTTCTTCCTAAATCTCTTCATGAATGGAAACCTTTCAGCTAAGAATTCTTACCAATTCCATGTTTTCCCCTTTTGATCCAGAAAATATTATTTGCTATTTTGGCATTGTTGATATTTTTGCTTTGGGAATTGGGACACTTGGCAAAGTTTCCTATCTCCTTGCATCATTACAACTGAATGCAACGCCTGCCATACACATGTGTGTGTACATACATACATACATGCATACATGCATACATACATACATACATACATACATACATGTATAAAGAGAGAGAGAGAGAGAGAGAGAGAGAGAGAGAGAGAGAGAGAGAGAGAGGAATGAACATTTCAGGCCCAGTGGAAGAAAAGTGTATATTCAAAAGAATGAGATTACCATCATTTAGGTAAATTGATTAAAAAATAAATAAGAATCAACTTTTCATTTCAATAAAGAATTTATCAAGAATTTATTTAACATTTTCAAATCAGTAAATATCTGAACATAGCAAACATGCTAGGAACATATGTAGCTTTTAAACACTAAATACGAAAAATATATTTAACCAATCAATCAATCATTGGTCCACCGTCTTGAAAATGCTAAGGCTAAAAATATGGATTTAGGCGAGCCTGTTGTGTTGCAGGTGTTTTAACTGTCATCTCTGAACAACTATACAAGGCAGGGGAAGCTAGAGTTGTAGCCCTTGGCAAGGTTTGGCACGAAAGGCTTCTCATGAACAATTGAATTAGATGGTATTTCTTGATGAATGCTCCACATAATCAAATCCTTCCCAGACACAGAGAAAAATCCAGGTTATCTACGATCGCTGTACATATAAACAACACGATATTAATGCATGTGTGCCCTAGGGGTCGGTTGTTGGACCTTTATTATTTCTGACATTCATAAATGATCTCCCTGATAAAATGGTGTCTCAGATGGGTATATTTGCTGATGACACCACACTCTATAATCTAGGAAAAAACAAATATACACATCCAAAGCAATGACAGAGACTCTAGAAAACGATCTTCAGTTGGTAGTGGAATGGGGTTGTAAGTGGATGGTAAAATTTAATGCTACTAAGACTAAGCTTCTTTCCTTTAACAACAACTTTCTCAACTACCAATTGCTATGATAAATAACACCCTACCTGAGAGCCCATCCTCCAAACTCTTTCCCAAGCAATATGAATTGGAACAAATACATTGAAGATATTGTCAAAGTTGTTGCAAAGAAGATGGGCTCCTTATATCGTGGTAAATAAGTAGTCACACCAGAGAGCATTCTATATATTTACAAAGCCACAATTCACCTATGCACGAGTTATTGTTGCCATATCTGCTTCTCATTCTTTAACAGGGTCTTAAAAAGAGTCTCAAGTTTAATAGGTCCAGCACTATCGGTCAAGCTCCAACCTCTCCCCCGTCGCTAAAATGTTGCATCCCTGTCTGCATGAAATATGCCCCGATGAACTCCTAACACTTGTGCCCCTTCGATGTACATACTCCCGAGGAAGTCAACAAGCAGCAAAATCCCACCCCTACATAGTAGAAATCCCTAGATGCTGGAAAGCGTTCTACTCTAATAGTTTCTTACCTAGGACTGCTAGACTTTGAAATTCCCTCCCAGTTTCCCGCTTCCCAGGCTGTACTAAGATGTCTATTCACATTACATTTAAACTTCTACATGTAGAA